>NC_133505.1:79552500-79652500 GCF_049354715.1 Callithrix jacchus
AGTTTTCTCCCTTCCTTTATTTTTATTTTACTTCATTTTATTCTTTTTTAAAGAATATTCCAACTACTAGATTTTTGGCTGTTACACATCTTCCAGCTTTATTTTGATTCGTCACAACCATAATTCATGTGGACAGCATGTAAAATGTTGTTCTTAATGGCAAGAAAGAACAATTTCTGAATGTGATCAATAAAACTGGCAAAATCCTTTATTCCTCTGGGAAATTTTCTATTCTTTTTCCTTGTAAATGGCTTCCAAAACATGAGAATTTGTCATGAATATCTAAAGAATACATGTAATTACTGTATGTCAAGAATGTCCCAATGCAGAAATTGTCATATCCAAATACATGTAGGAAGAAACACATTTTCCTGGCTTTTGAAAAGCTTTTCAAATAATTAACTTAAATATATAAAGTGATAAAATTTTGTAACAGAATCCTTCAAATATTTAGCTTCTAAGTTAATGATTTCATAAAGTTTGAAAGATAGCATCTTAATAAATGTTATAATAAGTAAATAATGTGTATTTCATAGTAATATCTTACGTAAAATACTAGGTGTGTATTCAGCAATACTTTACTTGGTGCTTTTTAAAGTGTTTAGCTTAATTACATTATCAAAGAACATTACTTTTTTATTCTACAGTATTTAATATCAACTGTGAATTAGAGAATTTCTGAAAAATTCTAAACCAAATTAGAAGTATGTTATAAGCAGTTTTTTCTCAGTAACTGTTTGTGTCCAGTGACTTAAATTATACCTGAGTTTCTTTTCAGATATATTTTCTAGAACTCCATACATAAATATTCAAAATGATTAAAGATTATCTTGATTTTGCTGTAGATTTTGGAAACATAGTTCCTTGGAAGTTTTTTTTTTCCAGCATTATAAGAGTTTGATATTTGGGGGAAAGAAAAATTTTATTGTATACTATAAGATATATTAATATATTAAAAATGAGTATTATGGCAGATTTTGAGTATAAGTCAGATGTAACAAATTAAATTTAAATTTAAATGACACAATAATTAAATGTGAAATAAAAGCCAAGTGACTAAAGCAAACTATACCCTTTTCTTTCTTGTCTTCACAAGTAGCTAGATTATCAGTAACCTAGAAGCAATTCTGCTGCACAGTTAATAATAATCTTAATCAACAAAGTATTAGCCCCAATTTGATAAAACTCATATAGGTAGACGCAATCATTTTGTTTTTGGGGGTTGGATTTTGAGTAGTCCTTGATCTTGAAGAGAAATCAAGCAGACACAAGAGACATTTTGCTTTCTCCCTCATCTGACCTTACAAAGCAATACGACTTTTTATTTCAATGGCTATGTCACATTTCAGTCTACTAAAACCATAACAATAAACTCTCAGAATTTCATATCAGAAGAATAGCAGCTAAGGGTTAATAATGAAAATTTATGAGCAGGTGTATGTTCCAATAATAATAATAACAAAATTTTACACTTTTTTTTAACCTATTTCAGTAGCCCACTTTTCAAAGAGATTCCTGTTCAAATGCATTTTCTGTTCAGATGGGCATTCTTTGCCCACTACAGAGGCTAAGTAATAAAGATGATATGAATAAATAGCTTTAAAGTTAGCTGGGGAAGTTTCCTGGGCATAAAAATGAGAAGAGGATAGAAGGGAGCATGAACATACATAGATGTTGGCTCAGACCCTGCCATGAAACAGCTGTATGTCCTAGAGACATTCACATTAAATCTTTGGGTCTAAATGGCTTAAGAAATTCTAAGTATTAAGTACATATTTTTCAGATTCTAATTTTGTAGAAGACAAATTTTATATTTAGCTGGTTATTTGCAATGTATAAACAAATCAGATTTATAGAAGTTTAGCTTTTTCCCTGTACCAAAAGATTTGTTTGAGGGTAGGGTGACGGTGGGGAGGTGGAATTACTGTGTAACGGTTGAAGTGACTGCCTTTGAAGCAATTTTGCAAATATTGATGCGGTGCATAAAAAACGTATAAAACCATTAACAGAGAATGTAAACTATGGATTTTTAATTTCAAATACCAAAATATTTCTTTAAAATAAATATATGTGCACATAGTGGAAGGAATAAAGACACAATGTCAAAAGTAGTTTTTAATGCTAACCAATTGGATGAAAGCATGGAAATAAATTATCCTTGGAAAAATGGAAAACATTAACTCATTTACTGGAACTGAGAAAAGGTCTATGTGCTTGATAATATTTATTTTCAGATAAACAATTGAATAGTTGTTTGAGAATTCATATGGTATTAAAAGTCCAAAGAATATTGCCAAATTAGTAACATTTTCCAAACTCTGTCTTTAATACTTCCATTTTATGTTGTAATTTCTAGATCTGATGGCATGAAGAATCATATAACAGAAGGCTAGCTAAGTCATTGCATTGCCTCAGAAACCACAAATCTGAGAAGGGACATAGTCCTGAATATATATTATTTGGAGCTCACAATTTGTTATTAGTAAAATGGGAAATAACTAAAGGATAAACTTGTCTTTGTTATATATTTAATTTTTACTCTTTTATTTTTATGAAATTAATTGGTAATTGTCAAAGAATGTAAACATCTGATATATTTTTGTGATAGAATGTGAGAGCCTCCTATGATAAAAATCCCCCCTAGAGAAAATATTTCCTAGCAAATTAGCAGGTTCATGAACATACCTCCCAAATTTTCCTCTTGCATATATCAACACATGCAATACATTACTTGATATTTATATGCTGTGTCATGGGAAGAGATGACATAATTATTCTGGATGGCTGAAAAGGAAAATCTGAGGAGTACTTACAATTCACTGTATATAACAAAAAAAAAAAACTCAACTGTTATCTTTAAAATACTTCAAAATTAATAATATTAATAGTTAACATTTACTGAGCACCAACTATTTTATTATGTGCAATTATTGTATTAAATGCTTTATATGTCTTATCTTTTTTAACTCTTACCATCCCAGATGAGGAGGTACTAATAATTACTTCCTCTTTTATTTTGGAAAAACATAATTTGCACCTATGAATTTTAGATCCAAAGTGAAGGATAACTTAGTCCGTGCAGCTTGAGAACATATGGCAGTCTATTGCTCTCCTAATAGTCACACATTCAGAGTTCAGAGCTTCTGTACTTCAGATCTTAATCACCTTTTGTAATCTACAGAGATTATCCATCTTGTGCATTCCATTTCTTGAAAAATAGATTCAAAATTCCTTGTGTGAGCCATCAAATGTCTTTGATCTCTTTCCATCTGAATTTGCTTACTTAAAGCTCAGCTGTTTCCCCATGCTCCAAATAAACCAAACTGCTTGATAATTTAATGTCCTTCTCATCTCCCAGTCTGTCTTTCTTATGTATTCTCTACCTGTGCCTCCTTTCTCTAGCTATCACAGACATATTGACTAGACAGGGACAGCCCAATTACTAAGTCATTTACTAAGATTTCTTCAGTCATCTTGATGGAAATGGACTCTCCTTCCACTCTTCTATAGCATTTTTGTTTGACTCTCCTGTGATACTTGTCACGTATTACCTTATGTTAGGATAATTTGTACACACATTATCCATAGGGTAGATTTAAGCTTTTTGCCATCCCATCTTCAAGATCATCTCTTAGTCTCTACATAGTTCATATTTGATAAAAGCTTGTTGAATTCCATTGCCTGCCCATATTTTGAAAAACATGTTAGCACCAATGGGTCTAAAGTAAAGAGGAATAGTTGGCCAGGCAAGGTGGCTAACCCCTGTAATCCCAGCACTTTGGGAGGCCAAGGCAGGCGGATCATGAGATCAGGAGTTCAAGACCAGCCTGAACCAACACAGTGAAACCTGGTCTGTACTAAAAATACAAAAATTACCTAGGCATGATGGCACACACCTGTAATCCCAGATACTCAGGAGGCTGAGGTAGGAGAATCACTTGAATCTGGGAGGCGGATATTGCAGTGAGTTGACATCAAGCTACTACACTCCAACCTAGGTGCCACTGCAGTTCAGCCTGGGTGAGAGTGAGACTCCATCATTAAAAAAAGAAAAAAAGGAATAGTCTTATATAATAGTTTATATTGTTATATATGGGATAAATAGAAGAGGAGATGAACATATCTACAGAGAAATTATTCTAGAAATTTATGACTGTGAGGTAAACTGTATTGACCTGAGAGATAACTATGAAGAACAATATGATGTGGGGGAAATTTTATGCCATCTCATGTTTCTTCTTATTTTTAATTCAGCTACTAATAACCATAAAAAATATCTCAGATTTTCTTCTTTGGGGTAGGGAGTGGGGTAGGAGGGCCATACACTAGGTTCTCTGCTTGGACTCTTACTCCATTATGGAGCCTATCAAAGCAATGCTTTGGGGAAGCCAATCCTCAACATCATCCAAAGTCGTGAGACTCTCACGGCCTAATCCATACGCAGATCTCTGTGAGCAGGCACCAGTCCTGTCAGTGCATACATATAGACAGCTGTGTGGTGTTGGCAAGCCCAGGAGATATTCACCAGGGCTGGTCCTGGTACCTGCCACTTCATGAATTCGGAGCTATGCTGCCACTAAATAGAAAGGATATTTCTATTTAACTTTCCCCTAGGTTGGGATAAATTATCTTAAAAAATTTTTTTTGCAATAGCTTTTGAGGTACAAGTGGTTTTTGGTTAAATGGATGAATTACATAGTGGCAAATTTTGAGATTTTAGTGTACCTCTCATGCAAGTAGTGTATGTTATACCCAATATGTAGATTTTTATCCTATTCCCTCATCCCATTCTCCCACTTCTGAGTCTTCAAAGTCCATTATATCACTCTGTATGTCTTTGTGTACCCATAGCTTAACTCCCACTTATAAGTGAGAACATACAGCATTTGCTTTTCCATTTGAGTTACTTCACTTAGAATAAGGGCCTCTGGTTCCATCCAAATTGCTACAAAATAAATTATTTCATTCCTTTTTGTGGTTGAATAGTATTCTATGGTGTATATAAACCACATTGGTGTTCTTTATACTAACTATATTGCATCTGTCGACTCCTTCTCCCATTTAGTAATAGATGGTTGCTGAGCTAGTCTCTATTTTCTAGCTTCACTGCTAAGTGTGGCTATGGCCATGTGACTTAAATTTTGCACAGTGAGTTGTAAGTGGAGCCATGTGTGCAATCTCCAGAAAATCTCCTTGAAGAAGATAAAGATACTTGTTTTGGGCATTCTTTTCTCTTTCTTGCTGTTAGTTAGGAAACGTTAACAAACACAGGAACCCCTTTGGAAAAAGATATAGAAGCCATACACTGAGAGTCACCCAGTCCTAGGTCACTCACTTTGGACTTCTACATGATGAGAAATAAATTTCTATCTTACTTAAATTATCACATTTTTGTAACTTTCTGTTACAGTAGCTTAGCCTATACTTTCACTAATATAGCATCTGTTTAATAATGTTAGGGAGTTACTATCCAATATAATCAGAAAAGGAAAAAAGTTTAACAGTTTTAAAGGAGGGAAAAGTATCTGATTTGCAAATTACATGATTATATCCATAGAAAACACAGGAGAATCCATTGAACGATTATACAAATAAGAAAATTTACTAAATTGCTGGGGCAAAAAGTAATATATGAAAAATTAACAGATTTTCTGTCTACAAACATCAATCAGTTACAAAATACAACTAAATCTTTCATTTACAATAATAATGTAAATACTTCTGGAACAAACTTAACAAGAAATATGCAAAACCTATTTGAAACTTTTCTCAGGGATAAAAAATTGGACTTGAATAAATAGAAGTCATATCTGGTAGTTGGACATAAGTATCTCCATGTCATATGTACGTTACTTCTCTCTAAAAACTTACACATTTAGAAGATTATCTTTTTCACACAGAAATGGATATTGGTTATCACCCCAACTCCATTATCAAATGCCTTCTGTTTTGATTGTGTACATTATAGGTTCTAGGAAAGCTAAATATCCCTTTTCTACCCTCTCTGGAAGTTGGATGTGACCATCTGACACTGTTCCACTAATGATATTTAAGTGGAAGTTTGATAAGATGCCTGTGAGTTGGCGTCATGTTGTATGCATGAGGAACAAGTCAAGAGACTCACAGAGACTTTGGCCTAACATCTCTGAGCTGCTGAACCAAAGCCAGCTGCTAGGTACTTCCAGACAGAAAGAAAAGTAGACAACTTTTTATTTAAGCACCCCAAATGCTTTTTTGTCACTTTAAGTCCAAAGTTTTCCTAACTGAACTAAACACCAACAGAATTGTTTTTTAAACCATGATGCAAATTATAAAATTAATACATGAAAATAACATGCAAAATATTGAAAAAAATTCTGAAAAAGAGAGACTAGCCTTACAAGCAAGTAAAATATAGTATAAAGTGATAGAAATTGCCATAGTATGTGAGGAGACAGATTTTTGGAATAAAATAGAACTTAGCAGAAAAAAGAAAAATAAAATTTCATGAAAGAATTGGCTCTCTTTAATATTTATTTTTATTTATTTATTTAGTGATAGAGTTTTGCTCTGTTGCCTAGAATGGAATGCAGCAGCAGAATCTTAGCCCACTGCAGCCTCAGGCTCCTGCCTCAAGTAATCCTTTCAATTCAGCCTCCTAAAGAGGTGGAACTACAGGCATGTATCACCATGCCTCGATAATTATTTTGTGGTTTTTGTAGAGATAGAGTTTCACCATGTTGTCCAGGCTGGTCTTGAACTCCTGGACTCAAGCAATCCTCCTGCCTCGGCCTCCCAAAGTCCTGGGATTATAGGCACAAGCCACCACCTGCTCTGGCTCCTAAATACATGAAAAGATGCTTCATTTTATAATTTGAAGAAATGAAAATTAATGATAGGATTAGAGTTTTCACCTATTGGTTTATGAGAAAGATGTTTTTCCGCCTTCAATAACACAAGGTGGGAGAAACATCTTCCACATATTTCTTCGGTTTTGTTGAGAATATAAAGTGCTACATCATCTACAAAAGGCAAATTTAACAACATCTAATAAAAGGTAAAATTGAACTGAGGTATGGTTGAGATATGCAGTTTTATGGGGCTTTTACCATGTCACACTACTTTGAATCATTTATTCTAAATGTATACTTTCAATACATGTATACACATATATATGTGTATACATGTATATATGCGAGTATATGCACAAATGGTATTTCACATGTATTCCATTTGCTAGAAGTGACTTGGCAATAAATTTTGGAGAAAGTACATTTCATAATAAAACTAGGAATACACACACACACACACACACACACATATATACATATAGTGTAACCAAACACTACTGGTTCTCCACAGAGTTGCTCAGGAGTAGGTGTGAGGCAGGGAGGTATACCCTGAGTTCTCAGCTTGAATTGGTACCAACTGGAGCCCTTTACAGCAGTTTTTTTGAGGAAAGGCAATCTTCAGCAACACCTTATGTCAGCATTCATTCTTGTTCTAATTCCTAACTATTTGGGGCAAAACCTTTCTGTTGTTGCCTCACAAAATGTGAGGTTTTCTAATCTGGCTGTTGAAAACAATAGGGGAAAAGTTCATTATAAAAGGAGGCTCCTAGAGTCTCAGACAGATAAACATGTAGGAAAAATAAATATTTAAAGGTTGAGATACCAGAAATAAACTTCCTTAATATCATTCTTGCATGGGAATTTTTTAGAAAGCCTCAGGTACCACAGACATAGATATATCTCAGTTTGAAGACTCTTCTTTTAAATCAGATAATATTTTATATATACTTTTTTATACTGTATATTAGAAAAAGAAAGTATGTCTCAGAAATGTCTGGAAAAGCCTTATTTTATATATTATTTTCAGAAAAGTTCTGAGTATTAATTTTAATTTTTACTATGTTTTCATTATGTTTTTTACGTGATCAAATTTTATTTCTATGAGAACTGCCTTTACTTTTTATTCATTTAATGGCAGAGAGAATGCTAATAGATGAAGGAATATAAACTATTTCCTACTCAAAATCTCCCGACAGGAGTGCAGCTATGACATCAGTGCTTGGAATGAACAATTGCCTGCATCAGGAAGGCAGCATGGCCTTTCCTGTTCTTATGATGGTAGTGTCCCAGAGGCATCATATTTCATTTATGAAACTCTAATCTCTAGCTTTTTAGTTTCTTTCTTTTTTTAATTTATTTCATTTTAGATTTGGGGATACATGTGAAGAACATGCAAGATTGTTGCATAGGTACACACATGACAGTGTGATTTGCTGCCTTCCTCCCCATCACCTATATCTGGCATTTCTCCCCATGTTATCTCTCTCCAATTCCCCACCACCTACTGTCTCTCTCCTATTTGCCCCCAACAGACCCCAGCGTGTGATGCTTCCCACCCTGTGTCCATGTGTTCTCATTGTTCAACACCCACCTATGAGCGAGAACATGTGGTGTTCGATTTTCTGTTCTTGAGTCAGTTTGCAGAGAATGATGGTTTCCAGGTTCATCCATGTCCCTACAAAGGACATGAACTCATCATTTTTTATGGCTGCATAGTATTCCATGGTGTATATGTGCCACATTTTCCCTGTCCAGTCTATCATCGATGGGCATTTGGGTTGGTTCCAGGCCTTTGCTATTGTAAACAGTGCTGCAGTGAACATTCATGTGCATGTCTCCATATAGTGGAACAATTTATAATCCTTTGGATATATACCCAGTAGTGGGATTGCTGGGTCAAATGGAATTTCTATTTCTAGGTCCTTGAGGACTCACCACACTGTTGTCCACAATGGTTGAACTGATTTACACTCCCACCAGCAGTGTAAAAAGGTTCCTATTTCTCCACATCCTTTCCAGCATCTGTTATCTCCAGATTTCTTAATGATCACCATTCTAACTGGCATGAGATGGTATCTCAATGTAGTTTTGATTTACATTTCTCAAATGACCAGTGAAGATGAGCATTTTTTCATGTTTGTTGGCCTCATGTATGTCTTCTTTTGTAAAGTGTCTGTTTATATCCTTTGCCCACTTTTGAATGGGCTTGTTTGTTTTTTTCTTGTAAATCTGTTTTAGTTCTTTGTAGACTCTGGATATCAGCCCTCTGTCAGATGGGTAGACTGCAAAAATTTTTCATTCCGTTGGTTGCTGATTCACTCTAGTGACTGTTTCTTTTGCTGTGCAGAAGCTGTGGAGTTTGATTAGGTCCCATTTGTCTATTTTGGCTTTTGTTGCCAATGCTTTTGGTGTTGTGGTCATGAAGTCCTTGCCTACACCTATGTCCTGAATGGTTTTGCCTAGGTTTTCTTCTAGGGTTTTTATGGTTCCAGGTCTTATGTTTAAGTCTTTAATCCATCTGGAGTTAATTTTAGTGTAAGGTGTCAGGAAGGGGTCCAGTTTCTGCTTTCTGCACATGGCTAGCCAGTTTTCCGAACACCTTTTTATTAAACAGGGACTCCTTTTCCCATTGCTTGTTTTTGTCAGGTTTGTCAAAGATCAGATGGTTGTAGATGTGTGGTGTTCTGATTTGTTTTTTTTTTGAGATGGAGTTTTGCTCTTGTTGCCCAGGCTGGAGTGCGATGGCGCGATCTCGGCTCACCGCAACCTCCGCCTCCTGGATTCAGGCAATTCTCCTGCCTCAGCCTCCTGAGTAGCTGGGATTACAGGCACATACCACCATGCCCAGATAATTTTTTGTATTTTTAGTAGAGACGGGGTTTCACCATGTTGATCAGGATGGTCTTGATCTCTTGACCTCGCGATTCACCTGCCTTGGCCCCCCAAAGTACTGGGATTACAGGTGTGAGCCACCGCGCCCGGCCGGTGTTCTGATTTGTTAGTTTTAAAACCAAAATGAATGCAATAAAAAAATAATAAATAAAACCAAAATGATTATCAAAGCATTGTTAGTACCTCGTGTGTGTGTGTGTGTGTGTGTGTGTGTGTGTGTGAGAGAGAGAGAGAGAGAGAGAGAGAGAGAGAGAGAGAGAGAGATGGAGGGCTTCTTTCCAATAACAACACAAGAGCATTGTTGGTTGAACACTTATTGCTATATATGTTGAAAGAAATTATAAATGCTATTTGCTGGAAGTGACTTGGGAATAAATTTGGGAGAAAGCACATTTAAAAATAAAGCTAAGAAGAAACATACTATTGTATATCTGTCATCTTAAAATGTTCAGAAATTGAAATGTAGAAAATAACTTACAGTTATCTTACATATAAAGAAGTACAACAAGGAAATGGAATCTTTAGCTGTCTTAATGTGAGAAGACAAAGAAGGTAAAAGCAATCTCTTCAGAAATGCTAATGCATTTTAGAAGACCTCATATATTTTTACCCAGTAGAGAGCAGTCAAAGTCCATGATGCTGTCATGAAATCCAGGCCTTAATATTACAGGCACAATACTGTTAACACTGAATCTTCTCATCCAGGTCCTTTCTGTGTAAGGATCTTTTAGAATACTGGACTAGTATTCTTTCTCTGCATACAACATTCTTTCTCATACCTGTCATTTATATTAAATACACTATATATACATTTACATGAAAGTGTATTTGGACACAAAAAATATGTAGTAAGCTTGTGGTTCTTGATCATGCTTTTAAAAATCTATAGTAAGTTTACAAACTATGGTATTTTAAGAAGTTTATAATACAGAGACAAACAGAATGAAGTGGGGTAAGCTTAACATTCTAGGAAATAATATCCTACCAGAAGCTAACATATGACATCCTCATGGCCATAGTAGTGAAATATAGGGATTTATTATAGATAGATAAATTAAAGAATAATTAAACTAAAAATCACCAAGAGATTATTAGATGATATAGTGGAATATGTATGTGGGGACCACCACATAAAAGCCTTGTTACCTTTCTTTTGTTCTTTCATTGTGCCAGAGGAGATTAAAATATCGAAGGATGTTATCTAGTTATACAGATAGAAAGTATATCTTGCCATTATTTCTTTATCTATGGTTTTGATAGTTATTATATAAAATTTTTGAGTGCAGATCACTTCTCCTTTGCTGATGCAATATATTCTCAAAATGGTCCTGAGGGACTACTCTCAAGAAACAGCATCTTGCAAATGCACACAACTATTCTATTTCTCTGTTTACTCTCATCGACAGAAACCAATCTGAAACTGTCATTGTAAATTAAGAAGAAGCTGTAATAGGAAAGCAGTAAACTTAAATTTTAGTATGTCTATTTCCATGGGCTCTCAATAATATAAAATTTAAAATACAGCTTTATATTTCATAATACAATTATATATAATTTTTAAAAAATAATTAAAAAATATAAAATATAATATAAAATCTTTATAAAATTAACATGAAACAATTGGAGACTCATTTAGAATGATGTGTTAAAATGCTGTCTTCATTTATGTATCAGTGACACTATTGATTCATCAGTAAAAAGGCAGAGTTTGAGGTGGTTTTTCCCAGTAGAGATGTTGTCACAAGACAGCCACATTCTTTTATTTGGCCATTCTCAAAACCAAAGTCATACACTTTAATTGGTAGACAAGAGTAAGGTATATAATTTGTGGTCATGAAGCAAACTGGAACTAACTGTCCCCCATGTGGTGAGCTTAAATGTCAGGCTAGTCGGCTCTACTCTTGCCAGTTAAGCTAGTGTGTCACAGGGACCACTGTTAAGAATGGTTTGATCACAACTGTGAACAACCTCTTGTACTTTCCTTTAAATTGTGTGCTTTCATTGAGGTTCAAATTTTTGTCATTGAATAATTAACCATAAGTTTGAATTTGGTTGTGATGTTTTTAAAAATATCAAGATTCCTCAACAAATAATTACTTTATTGAGTATGTTTGAAAATTTTTTTGTATTAAAAAATTTACTAAATTTTTATTTGGCAATATTAAATTAAAAACAATTTTTAAAATTATACTTTAGCCATACTCTAGGGTTTTGGTAGCCATTTTAGTTTTATTTTAGGAAAAATGTAGAGATACATGCCATCATGGGTCCTTGTGTTTAAATTTGAATAAAATGATGTTCAAATATAAAATTTGTAATATAGTTAAGAGCCATGGTTTTTATCCTGTAATCTAAATCCCCTCACGCTATCCACACACTATGCTATACATTGCACATATAAGAAACTATGGCCAGTATGTATAGAAACAAAGTAAAATGTGCCATAAGTATCAGTGACAGCAAGGAGTGAATTGGGTGAGCTTTAGCCCTACTCCCCAATAATGTTCTTCTGCCCTTCAATTTACTTTTTAATTTGGATAATGGATTTCTACCCCTACCCCAATGATTTTAATTAAAATGTTATACATGTGCAGCACCAAAACAAGTCTCATAGACTCTTCTCTCATTTTGCTTCCTTCCCTAAGCTGTTTTTACAGATAAACAATTCTGCGAATAAAGGTGATGATGGAGTTTAGTAGGTAAGGCCACTTTCCAAATCTCAGTCAGGGTTGAGAGTCAGGCTTTGGAATGAGTATATGGTCTTGATGGGAGATGCTGTAGAGCTAAGCCAGGTGGTGGCTGCAAGAAATCTAGTCTCAGATAAGGCCGAGCGCCAAAAGACATTTCAAGGAGGCAGGGTAGGTGAAATTGGGTCTATGAGAGCATGTGGCATGAAGATGGAAACATGAAAGATGATTGTACATTTTCTTGTCTCTGAAGGGGATTTTTTGGAGAAGGATAAATCTGACTGTAGACATGTTGAAACCTAAATGACTTCATGTTATCTTAGACAGGATGTTCCTTAGATATCTTCAAATATAGGATAGAGTTCAGGTCAGAGATTACGACATGGGGCATATATTTAAGAAGAGATAAAAGATATTAACACCGCTTGTCCTTATCTGATCTCTTACTACCATACTTTGAATTCTCTTTGATCCTTTCACAATGGGAGTTGGGATTTTTGCCATTATTTCTAGTTTAACCTGTTTCAGTGGTTCAGTAGTTAACAATGTATTCCATAACTTAGGCCTTCTATGCCTAAACAGGCATATGCCTACAGATGACTCAAGGAGGCATGTTTGTATTCTTTTGAGGAAAGCTTTGCTGCTTTTTCGGCCCTGGGAAGTTCTTGCAAAGCTTTTTGGAGGTCGATTTGTACTGGCAATTTGATGGAAATTTCAAAAAACAACAAAAAGTAAATCTCTTTTGTACATTGTATGGACAAAGCTTCCATATAAAGAAAATAATTTTGAAGATTTTCAACAGCAATTTATCCCACCATCCAGATGTGATATATAGTCTCCTCTGAGAGTCTATACTTTGCATATAAATGTTATGAATTACTTGTTTTTTTCCAGCAAATATAATGAGCTCTGTTATGTTCCAGGCAGTTTTATAGAAAAATAGTGTTTAGCAAATAGTGGAGAATAAATAAATAATATTTCAATTCATATTCCAGGGTGATAAACAGGGAAAATATACATGAACCAATAAGTGGTAGGTGATTTTTAGATAGAGTTAAGGCTATGAAGAAAGTAAAATGAAGTATTGTAACAGGGTTTCAGGATGCTGAATTTAATTTGGAAGAAATAGTCAATAAGGAAGTGAGTTTTGAATTGAGAGCTGAAAGACAAGAGTGTATAAGCAATGTGAGGACATGGAACTAATGTTACAAGGAGAGTGAGGAGAAAGTGCAAAGAGTAAGACAGACAGAATTGACTATTCAAGGAACATAAAACAGGACAACATGACTAAAGTATCATGGGAGGAGGAGAGAGGCAGGAGATGTGGCTGGAGAGGTAATTGAAGGCAGGTTAAATAGGGCCTGGGGGCGCCATGGAAGATTCTATGGACTTTATTCTCAGTGTTGTGGGAATTCATGCAGAAGGATAGGATGTTGTGGTAATTCTAATTAATTATACTTTTTGTGGTATACTGTTATTTTTCAGCTTGCATACATTTACATTTGTATCTTTTAAAAAGTTAAACAGCTTCCATCTTCTAGAATATTTATGTTAGAATATTCCAACATCAGGGTAGAAATATACATACTATAGTACATTAAAATTTTGCAGGCAATGTAATATGTTCAGTGTCCTCACAGTCAATATGAGCTTGTGCTTCAATGAGTGTTTTGTTGACCCAGTGAGATGGTGTTGTAGATTGTTCACCTTTGCCAGGCAGAGTGGTACCATAAACACAGGTCAAGAAAGAGATGTTTTCATTGAATAGTGTATTGGTGACCATTCTCTTTCACACATCCAAAGCCATAACATGGGTATTTTCTAATACTATGACCTGAACCTGAATGTGAATTAAAACATGTTTTTTTCAAACTTGTTGCTCAAAATGTGTAGATTATTTTAACTGTTTGAGAAATGTCAATTCAGTATTTTCATTTGATTTTTACTCTAGCCAGATGGACTCTAATTTCTACAAATGATGTCTTTCCCTTAACAATTAAGAAAACACTCTGTCCTTAGCAAAACTTTTTTTCCTCTTTGGCATTGAGTTGGAGCTGATGTCTTCTAATTTGAATTTTGGGAATAATACTTTTCTATTCAAAAACAAACTATGCTGAGGCTATATTCTCTTTTTGGAAACATAAAGATGATTTTGCATGTTCATGTCTATGATGAGGGTAAATGAGGTTCTTGGTTTTTGGAGGAGCTGTTCTGTAGCCTGATGAGCGGGAAGGGTGTCCATGTGAGCAAACCTCTGACCTCTTTAAGCTTTGACAGGGAAATCAGATGGGGCTCAGGTCTTGGGAGCTGTATTTCTGCAGAGTTCTTTGCTAGGATTCTCAAGAAACTAGAGGTGAAAGAATGAAAGAAAGAAAATGACTGTATTTCAGTTTCTCACCTTATTTCCAGCTATGAGTTCTAAGGTTTGAGAATATAGTGAGACAAGAAATATGTCATAAATAATGGTTTTTAAATCTCATCTTCCAAATTGTAGATTTTGTTTTATACATGTTTGTATATGTATGTATTTGTATACATGTATGAACTCAATTCTTGTTACTTATGATAGTTATGCTCTACAAAATTACCATATGCCCTAAATTAATAAACACTGAACCATTGCTTCTAGGAGAAATATAGGGTTAGGTTCCCATAAGCCTCTTGTGATACTTTTATCAACTAATTCATAATATAAAACCTTGTTTTATGAGTTTTTCTGTTTAGTCCCTTATAGATAATATATATATATGTACATGTTTGTGTATATACATATTTATATCTATACACACCCATATATATATGTATATGTGTGTGTGTGTGTATACATATGTATGGGAAAAATATCACATTTGTGGTAATGTGAGTGTTTCGGAGACAGACTTTTTTTTTTTTGCCACTCTACACATATCTGTGAATAACTGTAAAAGTGCCCATAATATTGATTTTGCAGTTAAAATACATTTTAGTGAGTGAATTACCAAATATGGAATCTGGGAATAATGTATATTGACTGTATATACACAGATTTGCATATATAATTTGTTGCTATTAGATCTATTTTTAAAATTTGTGGTGGGGGGAAAATCTTTTTTTGACACTTTCTCTGAGTAATTTTCCAAGAGTATAATGATGACTGTTGTAAACACATATTCTGAAGGAAAGGGTTCATCTTTTCTTGGAAACTCATGTTTTTCTCTTTCTAATCAAAGTAAAAAGTTTCAAATGATCAGTGAAAGGATAGCCAGAAAGTATCAGTTTCCATTAACACATGCACAAAGGATTCTAGAGTTTGGTTTCTTTTTCCCCTCATAACTTGGGAGATAATTTAAAAAATATCTCAAGTAGATTTTCCAGCAGAAAATAGGAGCATAGTTTTGAATCCCTACCCAGGCACAGTGGAAGATAATACAACTGAAGACAATTTGCTTTTTAAATTAGTGGTTATTTTTCCTCTTGAAATACAAGAATGAGTTCATCCTCTATAAATCAGTAAAAGCTTGAGTTTTTTATGTTTTGAAAAAAGGAAATTACATCATAATAGTAGTCTTGAGATAAATAAGAACTGTTCATTCTCTAATGTCAGCGTTTAAACCACAAATTGAATATTAAGAACTCAAATTGTTATTTTCATAGAATTTTAAAGTTAGAAAAATTCAGAGTGATCTAAATCAAAACAAATAAAAATAAACCCAGAAAATGATATTAATTGTTTTTTATCAGGACAACAAATGGAAAAATGCTTAGGAAGAAATAGGTTGGTAGAAACATGTAATTTTACCTTGTAAATTTGTAGATTAAAACCAACCAAGAGCATAATAGGGAAATGTAATCCACATTAGTTGGAAATGACCATAACTTGGTAGGACTACTTTAGTAGAAGGCTTGTACCTGAAGCACTGTGTGGTAGAAAGAACACTGGAGTGATCGTTAGGAGGTTGCTATTACAGGCCTACCTCTGCTACGTTTAGCTCTCAAATTTTATGCACTTGGGTTGAACATTCTCAAACACAAAATATGAAGTTTGAATTTTGTAATCTTTAATACATCTCTCAGTTCTAAAATTTGCTGAGACTCCAGCACAAAACATCTATGTTAGGAATTCATTTATTTGAATTTCATAACATTGTTCAGGAGTGCATTGTGAACCAAGAGGAGTCATAGAGTAGTCCCTAAACAAACAACTGTGACTCTAACAACCACATAATTCATCCTAAAAACTGGGTACTTTTGAGAGTGAAATGTAATGCTATAACAATTAAAAACACATAAGCTTTTAAGATCTATATTGCTTTACTAATGAATTACTTATATTGGTGAACTTATAAAATAGTTCTCATCAAAATCTATATTTAAAACAACATTTGCAAGTAATATTTATGAAAGTGATATAAGCATTCTTCATATTGCTTAATTTTAGAGATGACATAAAGCAAAATATTTATTATTGGCCCATATTTAGAATTTTAATTAGTGTTTTTAAAATTTATTTTAATTTATTTTTTTATTGCATTTTAGGTTTTGGGGTACATGTGAGGAACATGCAAGATAGTTGCACAGGTACACATGTGGCAGTGTGAATTGCTGCCTTCCTCCCCTTACCTATATCTGGCATTTCTCCCCATGCTATCTCTCCCAACTCCCCACCCCCTGCTGTCCCTCCCCTATATATAAGGACACATGCACACAAATGTTCATTGCAGCACTGCTAACAATAGCAAAGGCCTTGAATCAACCCAAATGCCCATTGATGATAGACTGGACAGGGAAAATGTGGCACATATACATGATGGAATATTATGCAGCAAACCAAAATGATGAGTTTGTGTCCTTTGTAGGGACATGGATGAACCTGAATCATGCTCAGCAAACTGACACAAGAACAGAAAATGAAATACCGCATGTTCTCACTCATAGGCAGGTGTTGAATAATTAGTTTTATTTCATGATCTTTTTGATTTTTCTTTTTAAAAGTTTTTAATTTTATTTTTTAGATTGACATATAATAATTGCTCATATATATGGAGTACATAGTAATGTTTTGATACATATTCTATATAGTGATTAGATCAGTAAAATTATCATGACCATCATCTCAAACACTTTTCTTTAACTGTAATATATAATTTCAAACAGCTAGAAGGAAGATGCTGACAGTAGGTGTGACCTAACACATTCCCAGCTGTTCTGTCTATGGTGAAAGACTCCTTCCGTTTGAGAAAAGCAGAGGGAAATATAAGGGGAATTTTTTATTGTACCTTAGGTACCAGTTCAACCACAGTGGGTAGGGCAACAAGTAGGCTCTTGGGGTTCCTAAGTCCAGGAAACCATTCTGTGACCTTCCCTGGGCAAGAGCAGAACCTATTACTCTGAAGCGTGAGTCTCAGTCCTGGCAGCATTCAGGATAAGCTGGCTGAAGAGCCTTTTGGCTTTAAGTGAATCTTGGTTGTGGACTGGCAGGAACCCCACCATGGGTGGTGGTGGTGGCCACAAGGAGAGGCTTCTCTGCCTATGAAAAGTGTAGGAAATAGTAGGAAGGACTTTGACCTGTGGTTTCAGTTCCTATCAACTGCAGTAGAACACAATATCAGGCACATTTCTAGGATTTTTGACTCTAATTCCTGGCTCCCTGACAGCATCTCTGGACACATTTGTGGCCTGTGGGAATTTCCTATCCTAAAGGAAGTACACAAATCTGACTAGTTTCAGCACCCACTGATTGTAGAGACCTAAGGCCTTCAGAAGACAGGAGGTAGCCAGATAGTGGTTATAGTGGGCTATGGGTAAGACCCAGTGCTCTGCTGCCTTCATGTCTGACCCGGTACAGTCACAGTGGTAGTGGCCACATGGGTGCCTGCCCAGTTCTGGTGGCTCAGCACAGAGGGAGACTCTGTTGGTTTGGTAGAAAGTAAGGGAAAAGAATAAGAGTCCCTGCTTGATAATTTTCTGGATTGTATTCATGATAACCAAGGTGGTACCTCTAGAGTCTGAAAAGAACAGAGCAATATTGGGCTTGCAGTCCAAGTCCCTTAAAATACTTGGAAAGTCTTCCCAAGAAGGATGGGCACAAACAAGTCCAGATTGTGAAGAATATGATAAATATCTAACTTTTCAATGTCCAGACACTGACAAACGTCTACAAGCATCAAGATCACTCAGGAAAACATGACTGCACCAAACAAGCTAAATAAGAACCAAGGACCAATCCAGGAGAAACAAAGACAATTTTTCAGAAAGAAAATTCAAAATAGCTGTTTTGAGGAAACTCAAAGAAATTCAAGATCCTAGGGAGAAAATTCAGAATTCTATCAGATAAATTTTAACAAAGAGATTGAAATTTAAAAAATCAAGCAGAAACTCTAATGTTAAAAAATGCAATTAACATAGTAAAGGATGCATCAAAATAGTATAATAGCAGAACTGATCAAACAGAAGAAAGAATTAGCTTGAAAATAAGTCATTTGAAAATATACAGTCAGAAGAGACAAAAGAGAAAAAAATTAAAAAGAGTGAAACATGCCTACAAGATCAAGAAAATGGACTCAAAAGGGAAAATTGAAGAGTTCTTGGCCTTGCAGAGTAGGTAGAGAAAGAAAGTTCTCTATTATTAGAGCATAGAAAGTTTATTCAAAGGGACAATAATAGAGAACTTCCCAAACCTAGAGAAAGTACAAAATGTTGCGGAACATGAAACAGGTGTAATCCAAAGAAGACTACTGTAAGGCATTTAATAATCAAATTCTCAAAGGACAAGGATAAATTAAGGATCCTAACAGCAGAAAGAGAAAACAAACAAACAACAACACAAACACCAATTACATGCAGTAGAGTTTTAATATTTGGCAGCCAACATTTTAGTGGAAACCTTACAGGCCAGGAGAGAATGGTATGACATATTTAAAGTGTTGAAAGGAGACGGGGAAACCTTTTATCTTAGAGTAGTATACCCTGTGAAAATATCCTTCAAGCATGAAGGAGAAATAAAGACCTTACCAGACAAACAAAAGCTGAGGTATTTTATTGAGACCAGACCTATCCTACAAAAAATGCTAAAGAAATTTCTTCAGTCTGAAAGAAAAGGATGTTAACTGGCAAAAGGAAATTATATAGAGGTGCAAAACTCACTGGTAACAGTAAGCACACAGAAAAAAAAATGCAGAATATTATAACAGTATAATTGTGGTATGTAAACTACATATTCTTAAGTAGAAAGACTGATAAATCAATAAAAAATAATAACTACAACAACTCTTCAAGACATAGACAATACAATATGATATAAAGAGAAACAAAAACTTTCAAAGTGAGGGAATGAAGTAAAAGTGTAGAGGTTTTATTAGTTTTCTTTTTGCCTGTTTGTTTATGCAATTAGTGTTAACTTGTTATCAGTTTAAAATACATACAAGGAAAACACAAAAAACAAAAATTAAGAAATTAAGTTGTATCACCAGAGGAAATCACTTTCACTAAGAGGAAGGCAGGAAGGATGGAAAGAAGGAAAAGAAGACCACAAAACAACCAGAAAAAAAAAGGATACAAAGTTTCAGGAGTAAATCTCTGCTTATCTGCAATAACATTGACTATAAATGGATTAAACTCTCTAATCAAAAGACACAGAGTGGCTGAATGGATGAAAAAACAAGGCCCAATGACTTCTGGCCTATAAGAAACACATTTCACCTATAAAGATACACATGTACTGATGTACACATGTACACATGTAAAGGCATGGAAAAAGATATTACATACCAATGGAAACCAAAAAAGCACAGGAGTAGCTAAATTTAGACAAAATAGATTTCAAGACAAAAACTGTAAAAGAAACAAGGACATTATATGATGATAAAGGGGTCAATTTAGCAACAATTATAAATACATATGCACCCAATACAGGAACACCAAATGCATAAAGCAAATATTATTAGAGCTAAACAGAGAGTTATAACTCAATATGATAGTACCTGGAGGCTTCTGCACTTCACTTTTAGCATTTGACAGATCTCCAAGACAGAAAACACAGAAACATCAGACTTGATCTGCACTATAGACCAACTGGAGATACTTACATAACATTTCATCCAAAGGCTGCAGAATACACAAATTTCTGCTCAAGCACATGGGTAATTTTAAGAACAGACCACATATTAGGTTACAAAGCATTAAAAATATTGAAATTTATATCAAGCATCTTTTTTGACCATAATGAAATAAAACTAGAAATCAATAACAGAAGGAATTTTGGAAACTATATAAACACATGAAAATTAAACAACCTGCTCCTGAATAACCAGTGAGTCAATGAAGAAATTTAAAAGGCAATAGAAAAATGTCTTGAAACAAATGATAATAGAAACACATATACCAAAACCTGTGGGATGCAGCAGAAGTAATACTAAGAGGCACATGTTTAGCTCTAAGTGCCTGCATCAAAAAAGAAGAAAACATCAAATAAATAACCTAATGATGCTTCTTAAAGAACTAGAAAAGTAAGAGCAAACTAAATCCAAAATGAGTAAAAGGAAAATATAAATATTAGAACAGAAATAAAGGAATTTGAAATGAAGAAAACAATATAAAAGATCAACAAAACACAGTTGATTTTTTTAAGGAATAAAAAATGACTAACCTTTGCCAGACCAGTGAAGACAAAAAGAAGACCCAAATACGTAAAATCAGAGATGAAAAGCAGGACATTTTAACTAATACATTACAACTGATCAGAAATTCAAAGGATCATTAATGACTAGAAAAAAATTACATGAGCAAGTACATGTCAATAAATAGGAAAATCTAGATAAAATGGGTAAATTTCTAGACAAATGCAACCTCCCAAGATTGAATCATGAAGAACTCAGACATGAGCAGACTAATAACAAGAGACTAAAGCCATATTAGAAAAGTCTCCTGGCAAACAAAACCCTGTGATTTGATGGCTTCTATGCTGAATTTTATCAATTATTTAAATAGCTGATACCAATCTTACTCACGGTATTTCAAAAAACAAAGGAGAAAGGAATATGTCCAAATGTTTCCATGAGGCTAGTATTACCCTGATAACAAAATCAGACAAAGGCATATAAAAAAAAGAAAACTACAGGCCTATATCTTTGATGAAACTGTTGCAAAAATTCTTAACAAAACACAAGCAAACTAAATTTAACAATGTATTAGAAAGTTCATTCATTAAGACCAAGTGGGATTTATCCCAGGGTCACAAGGATGGTTCAACAGATGCAAATCAATGAGTGTAATACATCATGTCAACCAAATGAAGAACAAAAACCATATGATCATTTCAATTGATGGTGAAAATCATTCAATAAAATTAGACATCCCTTCATGATAAAAATCCCCGAAAATCTGGATTTAGAAGAAACATAACTCAACATAATAAACACCATATACAACATATGAACAGCTAGTATCATACTGACTGGGGAAAAAGTGAAAGCCTTTCCTGTAAGATTTGGAACATGACAAGAATGTTCACTTTCACAACTGATATCCAACTCTTTTGCAGTCCTAGCTAGAGCAATCAGAGAAAAGAAAGAAATACACAGCATGAAAATTAGAAAGAAAGATATTAAATTATCCCTGTTGGCAGAAGATATGATCTTACATTTGAAAAAACATAAAGACTGCATCAAAAAACCATTAGTGTTAAAAGTAAATTCAGTAAGGTTAAAAGATACAAAATCAACATACAAAAATCAGCAGCATTTTTAATATGCCAACAGTGAACAATCTGAAAAAGAAATAGAGAAAGCAATAACATTTACAATAGCCACAAATGAAACTAAATACCTAGGAGTTCACTTAACCAAAGAAGTGAATGTTTTATAATAAAATTGTAAAACTCTGATGCAAGAAATTGAAGAAGAGACAAAAAAAGGATGGATATTCTATGTTCATAGATTGAAAGAATCAATATTGTTAAAATGTCTACACTACCAAAGCAATCTATAGATTCAGTGCAATCACTATCAAACTATCATGATATTCTTAACAGAAATAGATAAAAAATCCTAATATTTATATGATGTCACAAAAGACCCAGAATAGCCAAAGCTATCCTGAGCTAAAAGAATGAAACTGCCTGTAATCTCAGCACTTTGGGAGGCGAAGGCAGGTGGATCACGTCAGGAGATTGAGACTATCCTGGCCAACATGGTGAAACCCTGTCTCTACTAAAATACAAAAAGTTAGCCGAGTGTGGTGATACATGCCTGTAATCCCAGCTACTTCAGTGGCTGAGGCAGGGAAATTGCTTGAATCTGGGAGGCAGAGGTTGCAGTGAGCCAAGATCACACCACTGAACTCCAGCCTAGTGACAGAGCAAGATTCCGTCTTAAAAGAAAGAAAGAGAGAATGAAACTGGAGGAATCACATTACCTGACTTCAAATTATGTTACAGAGCTTAATAAACAAAACAGCATGGTATTGGCATAAAAACAACACATAGAGGAATGGAACAGAATAGAGAACCAAGAAACAAGTTCATATATTTACAGTGAACGAATTTTTGACACTGTTGCCAGGAATATACATTGGGGGAAAAAACATTATTAAACTGTGCTGGGATAACTGGATATCCATATGCAAAAGAATGAAATAATTCCCCATGTCCTCTCCATATATAAAAATAAAATAAAAATTGATTAACTTTGAAATTACTACAAGAAAACATTGGAGAAATTCTCCAGGACAGTCATTTGGTTAAAAATGTCCTGAGTAATTTCCTACAAGTACAGGCAACAGAAGCAAAATGGACAAATGGGATCATATCAGCAATGTTTTGCATGGTGATGGAAACAGTTAACAAAGTGAAGAGACAACCCACAGGATGGGAAAAAATGTTTGTGAGCTACTCATCTGACAAGGGGTTAATAACCAGAATATATAAGGAGCTCAAACAACTCTATAGGGACAAAATTGATAATACAGTAAAATAATGGCCAGAAAATTTAAAGACATGTCTCCAAAGAATACATACAAATGGCAAACAGGCATATGAAAAGGATCTCATCATTTATCATCAGAGAAATGCAATGAGATCATTTCACCTCAGTTAAAATGGCTTTTATCCGAAAGACAGACAATAACAAATGCTGGTGAGGACGTGGAGAAAAGGGAAGCTTCACACACTCTTGGTAGGAATGCAAATTAGTACAGCCACTATGGAGAACAGATCTGAGGTTCCTCAAAAAGTGAAAATAGAACTACTATACGATCCAGCAATCCCACTGCTGGGTATATACCCCAAAGAAGAGAAATCAGTATATTGAAGCGATATCTGCACTCCCATGTTTGTTGCACCACTGTTCACAGCAGCCAAGATTTGGAAGCAACCTAAGTGTCCATCAACAGATGAATGAAGAAAGAAAATGTGGTACATATACACAATAAGGTACTAGTTAGCCATAAAAAAGAATGACATCCTGTTATTTGCAGCAACATGGATGAAACTGGAAGTAATTATGTTCAGTGAAATAAGCCAGGCACAGAGAGAGAAATCACATATTCTTATTTGTGGGATGCAAAAACCAAAACAATTGAACTCATGAAGATAGAGAGTAGAAGAATGATTTTCAGAGGTTAGGAAGGGTAGTGGGAGGTGGTAGGGAAGTGGGTATAGTTAATGGGTACAAAAATATAGTTAGAAGGAATAAGATCTAGTATTTTATAGTACAGCACAGTGACTATAGTCAAAATAATTTACATATACATTTAAAAAATATGAGTATAACTGAGTTATTTGTAACAAAGAATAAATGCTTGAGGGGATGGATAGCCCATTTTCCATGACGCAATTATTATGTGTTGCATCTGCATCAGAATATCTCACATATTCCACAAAGATATATACCTACTATGTACCTACATAAAGCATGAATAAAAAATTTTATGAAAGAAAAGGAAACTTAAAATTGATAAATTGAACTGAATATCTACAAAATATAAAATTACCAAAAAATACTGTATAGTTAGCACAGTGGACAAGGCCAGAATTAATCAGAACTTGTTCTTATCTTCAAGGACCTTACAACCTGAAATAAAAGATTGAAGGTGTTTTATATTTACATACAGTCATGCACACAATTCTGGGCTTGTTTATGGATTTTCTTTTTATCACTGCTCCTGACATCATTCTTTGTGATAATCACATTGTCTGTTATATACTAATATCTTGGTTTCTCCACAATTGATGACTTCTACTCCAATGGTAATTTTTTCTCCAACTCCCTGAGCTTCCCACTCTCATGGTCCTTTATAAAATTCTAAATTAATAATGACTATGTAAACTCTAAAATCTCAGTTTTAGGAATCTAAGTGTCCAGCCACCACCTCCTATTCATTTGTCTTACCTATTCCAGTACTTCTACAGCCATAATTCTTCAACTTCTTCAGTAACCCCACCCCTTAACTCTCATTTTCACTACTCAGAATCCCCTTTATAGTTCAGTTTCCTCCTTCTACACATTAAAGTCTGTGATTCCATGTTGAGTCACTATAATCACTTTTCCTTTATACACTCCTTTTCCTTTCTCACTTTAATACAATCAGTTCCAAAAAGTCCCAGTCTTATGCTCAACTCATTGGAGAAAATAAGTCTTCTTACTAGTCACACAATAAATAATAGCCATAAATTCCAGGTGATGTCCAAAGACTTGCTAAAAATTTTCCTTTATTTTTCTATACATTTTCCTCTATATGCTAAGAAATGTATTTTGTACCTTCTCTTTATCACCCCTAACTGTGACATATGACCTCAGACAGCATGCCATAAGTTATAAACACACTGAAAAGACCCATGTCATCATCTTATCAGACTGACCTTCATCTATGCTAAGACAGTTTGCTTCACCTCCTTTTTCAGATAAGAGGAGTCAATGATCCCATCTGTAGACAAATAAACTTCCTACTTTGTGTACTCAAAAGCCTCACTATGAAATTATCTTCTCTCTCTCTCCCTTTCCGTTTGCCTCTCTGTCTGTCTCTCTGTGTTTCTCTCCCATTCTCCCTCTCTTCTCAACTTAAATTTCTCCCTGTAGTGGAGTTCCTAACGGCATTTAAAAATTTCCTAATATATTTGTCTGAGATAAAAACCACACACTAATTTTAAATCCTTCTATCATCTCTCTACAATTCATAGAAAAACTTCTCAAAAAGATTGCTTATCCATTTGTTTCCCTTGTGTCTCTCTATTCTTTATTTTACTACAATCAGAGTTTCTTCACCAAAAAAATCCACAAATTTACCCATTTACACGATAATCAATAGCTTCTATCTATCTAGGTTCACTGGTTGTGTTCTGTCCTCTTCCTATTTGATTGTTCAACAACAGTTGACACAATTAACCTCTCCACTTTCACCTTTCACTATCTATGCAACCCTGGGTAAATTATTTAACCTTCATGTTCCTCAATATATTCACTTACAACATAAAAGACTACTTTCTTACTCAAGTGTTGTGAGAATTAAATGTGATAATATCACTACAATATTATTTTGAAAACTGTCCTCTGTTTATATTCTTACATTTTTAAAATCTAATTTATAAAAGGTAGCAGAGATAAGAGATGAATGACAAAAGGTGATTCAGAAATAGATGACAAAATGTGATTCTGACCTGATGCATACCTATGTATGTCTACAAAATATACCTATATATCAGGTTAGATTCACGTTTTGTCATTAATCTGCACACATTATGGGGCAAAATAAAATATCTGGCCCTATTCCAGACTGTGGTGTCCTTTGTTCATCCTGCTTCTATCATAATAGTATTTTTCTGCTGGGCAACGTTCCAGTTACCTTTTGCTGCATAATAAGCTTCTCCAGGATTTAGTGGCTTAAAACAACGATTTGTCTCGTTTGTCAGTTAAGAATTTTGGTAGAGTTTGGTTGGGTGACCATCCTGCTGTTCATGGCATATTCAACTGTGTGCCAGTCTGGAGGTCACAAAATAGCTTCACTCATGTGTCTGGAGCCCTGGATGGGCCAACAGAAAAGCTGTGCTCAGTGCAGCCTCTCTCTATTTGCCCATCCTTTTAGTCTCAGGCTTTCTCCATGTGTTCTCCTCAGGAAAGTTAAGGGATGTTCTGTGTCCTTTAAGGGATCTTAAAAATCCAGTAAAAGCTGCCAGTCTTTTAAGAGATTAACCCAGAACTGTCACAGCCTCACTTCTAATGCACTCTATTGGTCAAAGAAGTTCCAAGCCAGGCCAAGTTCAAGGTATGGGCAAATAGACACTATCTCGTGATGACGACAAGAATTTGCCACCTTCTTTTTTGTAAGAGTACTCCAATATCATTCTTGCTATGTACCTGACACACTTGTTTCTGCCTTTAGGATTTTTGCCCCCAGATCTTTCCATGGCTGACTCCTTTAAATCTCAGCTCAGTTATCACCTCTTCATTATATGAAAGCTTTGCTTATTGCCTTATCTAAATGTACTTCCTCTTACCATCACTATGTACTCCATCACCTGTTTTATTTTCTTCTGATATTACCTTGTTCATGATTTGCCTTCCACGGCAATGCCAACTTCACAAGCACAGAAACTTTGTCTTTCTTGTCAACTCTGGTTGTAGAACCCAAAATGATGCTTGACACACAGAATATGTTCAACAAATATTTTCTGAAAGACTAAGTTAATTATAAATATGTAGTTCATTTGTAAATGTATAAAGAAAAATTATAACTACTATAACAGGTTTTGATATTATCTACACTTACATTTTCTCTAGATCTATACTCTTTTAATTAGAGATAAAGGTGACCTGTCAGATGAAAAGATGGTGTTTTTACAGTTACATAATGGTACACTTTTCTTTATCACAATTTTGAGATGAATCCATTTGAATGGCACTTTTACCCAGAATTACTTCATGTATGGTGAAAGAGGGATGTCTTTGGAAAAATTATACAGATTTTTACTCTTTCTAGAAATAACATTGCAGTTTTCAAAGTAACATTAAGAATAACTTATACCTATTGGTTTTCAAATTTCTTATGTCAATGAAAACTTAGATTCAGCAAAGAAACTATGTCTTTTAGTACAATAAGTAGTTCTTTAAAAACAGTAAGAATTAAATGAAAGAGATTAGAAACATGGCTTCATGTGTTTCTCAATATAAACAAACATTTGATGTTTTCTTAAAAAGTAAGCTTAAGGTTTATAGGTTTATAGAACCCAAAATGTTTGAAAGATTTAGTCCAACATGCATCTGATTTCACCTTTCCCATAGCGTATCCAACATAGTCAAGATTTTCTAAACAACCAAGTAACAATTTTGAGAGTAAATTTATGAGGAGAAATATGTTTTCAAGTTTAAGATCAAACACTGGTAAACACGTAGATAAATTGTTTTTTACTTTGTGACATATCCAAAGTTATGGGAAACATGACATATCTAAAGTCATGGAAAAAGAGTAACCTTTATAAGTTTGTTAAATACAGGTATTCAGGATTATTTTTCTTCTTTTTATGGCCCTCTTGTGACTCTTTTTGCCCTTCTACTCCATTTTAAGTGCTCATAATACTCTGCCTTGTGAATGGGACTCTGATTTGCACATGGTTGAGATTCACTCCATATCAATTCAATCTAATAACTATAAATGTACCAGATCTTTCTTGCTCACATTGTTTTCTTTCATAGGTTTACGGTGGGCTATTCAAATGAGATACTGAATCGGCTTGGAGTCATGGGCACATTCACATTAATATTCATCGAATTTTGTGAATTTCCTCTTACTTACTTTTCTCTTGTCTTCATTCTGCTCTTCCACTATGTGTTTTTTCTTTTCACTTCCCTTATAACTTGACTTTCTTGATTAATTTCTCTTGATGTTTAACTCTATATTTAATGTTATATTCTTTTTGGTGAGTCTGTAAGATAGACTTGAAATATGACATAAAATATTCCAAAAAGGAGATGAGCTCACTGTTCATTCAAGAATATGCTAGACATATAATTAGGCAACAGCTTATTTTTGGTTTAATGAGAAAAACAACCTGGTGCTTGGTTTTAAGTAAAATAAAATTTGCAGGATGACATCTTCATAAATACTGTACTCGTTGGCTGAGGAAAATATAGCATGTGCAAAACATTTCTCCTTTTAAATTTCAATTGGCAAAATGTTTTTGTAATTAGAAACAAGTAAATGCACTCTAGTCTTCCCTCATTTATTTGCCTGAACTTTAATTATTGAAACTAAGAATGGTCACTTGTAGTGAAATCATAAGGTCTAAAGGATCACTGCAATGGTGCAGTATTCTTACATTCTGGGAAAGAGGAAAGAGAACTAATATTTTTGAGTACATACTATAAGCCATCCTTGAGCTAGAAAATTTCTAACACTATAATAATATTATTTGTTTTTTATAATACCATTGTAATTGGTAGTCCATATTTCATATAAAGAGATATCAAGTAACTTGCCTAAGCCCTAGAAGAAACAAATGGTCAAGGGAAGGATTTAAGATTCAGTCTCCCTAGTTCCAAAACCGGACATTTTCCCATGAAACAAGTTATCTCCTATATTTTGTAAACAATGAAGTATTTTATTATTGTGCCTGATTACTTACACAATAATCTCTCAGAACAAGTAATGGCAAATATTCAGATGAATTCTGTTAAAAAATGAATGACAGAGATTATTATAATGCAGATATGACAATATTCTTGAAAGTTAATTATGTAATGTTCAGAGATTAAGGCAAAATGTATAATGGTACTGAAAAACATCAGAAATGCTAGTAAATTGCAGGGGAAAAATTAGTGTATATGTAATAGCATTATCAACAAACATACTCTTTTCTAAACTGAATGAAATTATTTTCTTAGTACAGAAGACTGACATACCTCATGCCTAAGTAGCATTTGCTAAATCAAGAATTTAAACAAGATAATTTAAGCAAAGGGTGGGATTCTGCAGTGGATACTGATACTAGCTCATTTACACAAAATATTTCTCAAGCCAGAGCCAATTCCAAGTGATGGGTCAGCCTGGTATTGGACAGGCTTTCCTGTTCTTGAGTTAATGGATATAATGTAATTAATTTCTTAGAAGCCAAGATTATTTCCAAAATTGAACAAAGAATCTTGGTTTCTTGCAAACTAATGTTAAAACAGGATTGTAACTTTCTCAGTGGACTAAGGATTGTGAATTTTGTTTCTATGCTAGCTTTGTAACTACCTTTACATATAAACCTAAATACTCACATCTCCCCCATACCTCAGTATCATTGTCTCTGAAATGAGCATATTTCTCTAAGAAATGTCTTTTTAATCTTTAAAACTGCTGAACTAGAATTTCTGAGGGACAACTTGAGATAAGTGGTTGATGATTAAATATAGGGAAGGGAATTAGGAGAGAAAGAAGAAGAAGAAGAGGAGGAAGTGGAGGAGGAGGAAGAGGAAGAGGAAGGGAGAGAGGTAATGCATGAGTTTCAGGAGAGAGTTACCTATGGAAATAGAGATTTCTATATCACAACAAAGATTTACATGTTGCACTTAAATGTCATGTTTCTATGAGTTTAGAACATTTTTCTATTTTTAACAGCTACAATCAGAATACAAAACTATTGGATAAGATGGCTTAAAACGTATGAAAAACATTTGGCAGAGCAAGAGGTAGGTAATAAAGAGGCCAATTTTATAAATAATACATAGGATTAATTAATACTCTGCTACTCTTCAATTCAATTTCACAGACAAATGTAGGAGGACCTTTATTTTTATTATTCTTGGTCAGTCAGGCTGAACCTTGACAGAGAGAGCTACCTAAAGACAGTTTCAATAAGTTGAGTGCAACTCGGGCCTTGAAGGGTATTCTAAAGTAAAAATGGCATGAAGTGCTTGGGGCATCAGAACCAGAAATTACTTGAACCTAATTTTCAGGTATCCAAGAGGCCAATGTATTATAACATGAGGATTACAAGAAATGGAAAAAGTGAAACGCATTGCATAACTTTGGATGGACTTCAAGCATGTGATGGATGAATGAAGAAGGGCAGCCAAGGAGCTATTAAGTGAAGACTAGAGCTAGAGCCAGAGTCTTAGAAGGCCACAAGTGAAAACATTAGCAGATTTTAGAAAGATTAAACAAATTATAATTAAAGGATAACTCTGGTGATAAGATTTCACTGGTAAATAATGATAAACTGGATATTCAGATTCCAAATGTCTCAACGAAAAGTGAAGAGAATACAGTATCTGGACATTTTTTATTGTTATTATTACTGATTTGTTTTTAGCATTGTAATTTTGTAATTCAGAGACCTGGTAATTTATCTTCTACGAATCATTTTTCTTGGATCTCCTTTGTGTACTAAGTTAAAATGAACTTCTTAGCATGCAAACATCAGCATCAATATCCATAATCTGGCTGACACTGACCTCCCTTTCTGATGCTCTAACTACCACCCTGTCCATTCTCTGCAATAGTAGCCACCGTTCACTGGAAAAGTCCTGCCTTTGCCCACCTCTCTGCCTTTCCTTGCTCATAACATTTCCTTCATTTTCCATATCTTCCTGTTTCTTTCTGTCTAAGTCTTATTCACAATATGAAATCTCTTGGATGAACTTTTCCTTGATTCTTTCAAAACAAATTGTTTTACCCTCTGATGGATTACAAGAGTTTACCTTCTGGTTACCGCATTTCTCATTATAGAAATGATCCCACCATATTTCCTACTAACTGACTTGTTCAGCAGTCAGTTTCTGCCATCAGCCGTGTCTTACTTGAGGCATGAATTCCCTTGTTTATCTCCATCCTCAAATGAGTAACATGCATGTCTAAGTTTTTCTTTAATTGTTGTGGAAGACTTTTGGTTTAAGAGATGACAGTTTAAATTGGATGAACAAGAAGCAATGGTTACTATTATGGCTTTGATTTACCACGCTGTAATCTGAGCATGTGGCAAAATATTAAGCATGCATAGTGAGACCAATGTTTCCAAAGCCTTAAAAGACAGAATGAGGTGTATGTATGTGTGTAATTTTAAAATGTTATCTTAGCTTTTTCCTTGATTTTTTTCTGCCATAAAAATACTTGTCTAAAGCATAAAATGAGCTGAACAATACAGATTGACAGAGTATTATTTCTGTGCCCACTTCTATCCTGACTTTGTGAATTTGGATAAGCTATTAGTATTTTTGTGATTCAGTTTCCTCAACTATCTAATAAAGGTGTTGCTGCCGAGTTGATTTCCAAGTTATGGCTTAGCTTTGTAACTTTATGATTGTGTTATATTCCATACTAATGTAAGTAACAACTTAAGATTTATTTTTATTGTTTTGGTTTGTATATCAGGTGTGCATTCACATCTAACAAACATCTCTGATTAGAAGAGTTTGGTGAAGAAGAGTAGTTACCTGGACACTTGGAGGCTGACCACCACCTCTCCCCAACGCTCCATGGTCATTGAGAGAACAGGAGTGATTCAGTAGCCCTCAAGGCACTGATCAAAAGAGACCTTGAGAGTGGTGAACTGGGTGAGGAACAATACTCTGGTCTGGAACTGAGGAAAGTCTAATTGCTTCATGTCTTATTCAGCTCAGGCTGCTATAACAAAATATTTCAGCTGAGTGACTTGAAAAACAAACATTTTTTTTCTCCCTTGTAATTCTGCCAACTAGAGGTCCAAGGTACTGGCAGATTTAATTCCTAGTGAAGGATTTCCTCTTGAGTTGGCTGTCTTCTTGCTGTGTCCTCACAAGGAGGAGAGAGAGGGAGAAGGAGAAAAAAGAAGCCAGCGGGGGAGAGTATGTATACTCTGGTGTTTCTCTTCTTCTAATGACACTAATCCCATCTTGGGGGGGCCCACCCTCAAGACCTCATCTAAACCTAATAACTTCTCAAATGGCCCATCTTCAAATACCATCACAAGGAGGGTTAGGACTTCAACATATGAATTTTGAGGAGACATACATTCAGTTCACAACATTTCATAATTGCTTACTTTGGATGAGAGTGATAGTCTCAGGGCTAGGGGGCTGTATCTAATTAAGATAAATGAAAACCAAGCTAGTAAGGAAGTTTCCTGGGAGGCCAGGAGCCCAGGGTAGAGGGCTGTGTCTTTCACACAGACTGCAGTGGTGATGGCTGTAGCAGGTAGACACTCCAGCCGGGCCAGCCCTTGATTATACTGGAATTGGTTGCCTAAGGTCAGTGACTATCTAATCAGCAGGCCAAACTGCAGTTCTGACACTTCTCATTTACCTTTCCCACTTTGAGCCAGAAAGAGACAAGAAAGAGGCTCAACTCTCCAAAATGGTTGTACCATCAGTGAGCACAGCAAGAGGAAAATCAAATTATTTTTGATCTATGTTTTAATCACCTTATTTGATTTTTCTCTGGAGCATCTTTTCTGGTAGCATTTAGAGACAATTAATGATAAAATGTCATAGAGATGATTTGAAGGATGCCTCCAGCTCTAATTTCTTTTGTCTTTAAATACTAATTTAAGAGGAGTCAAAAGTATACAGGTGAACTTCTGTTTGCATAATAAATATACTACAGCTATAAAATTTTGTCTATAAAAGTAGGCAGGGTAATGAAGAAGGTGAATTAAAGTAAGGCTGTGTATAAGAGAGAAACTTTGTATACATTACGCTCTGGTAGCTGATAGTACTTTACTTTTATATTTAGAAAAATATGTGGAACATGACTGTTGTTGCTTGAGACACAGTCTCACTCTTTTGCCCAGGTTGGGGTGAAGTCGCATGATCTTAGCTAATTTTTGTATTTTTGGTAGAGACGAGTTTCACCATGTTGGCCAGGCTGGTCTCAAACTCCGGACCTTGAGTTATCCACGCACCTCAGCCTCCCAAAGTATTGGAATTACAGGTGTGAGCCACTGTGCCAACCTGTCTAGTAAAATACTTATTTTTTTTAAAGTCTGATTTTTGTCTTGGGAAAATAAAGAAATTCACTTTGGAGTGAATAATGTGCTTTGTCTATGATGTGTATACTTCTTAAATAAAAAAATTAAACAGATTTCTAGGAGATTAAAGACTTAAGAAAAACCTCCTTTTCCCCATAACGATACAATGTTATTGTATTTTTATTCTTGGTCCCATGTTTGACTTGATTTGTGATTTACCATTTGTTAAAGACTTTAGATATCCTGTCTGGACACCCAGAAGTTGTTTCTGTTTTCCAGAGTCAGCATATGAAATGTTATTTATAGCCCACATTTTGAGTTTTAAATATTACCCAGTGGTTTTAGTTCTACAAAGGTCAAATTTCAACCCAACTCGTTGGACTTCCAGGCATGGAAACGTAGCAAGGTCTGTTTGTTTCTTTCTTCTGAAACAGTTGTCTCTGCAGACAGAGGTTTGGCATCTGTCTGCCGCCTTACATATAATATATTACTATGGAACTCCTGGAAACCTGAAATGCCTCCTTGATGGAAAATATGAGGCAGATGAGAATCTCTGGATGTCTACATTTGGATGTTTAATATTTCTGTATTCATGAAGTTAAAATTTAGAAGTGAAAAACTGAAATCAGATATTTTAGAAAGAAGGCAATGTACTTAAGTGACTAGTGAATTCATTTTGAAACTTCAGCTAATATTGAAACCTCTTCTGTGGTGTATTTTAAAATATGTTTCTGAATGATCAGATTTTTTTTCTGATCTTCCAAAGTCTATTCTTTATATGACAGTCCTATATTTTTGCCACGTTAGGTTAAAGCGCAATTGATTATTGCTATCTCAGCTCTCTATTGGCAAAATGCTAGATATAAAACTCCCTGAGTCCAGATTGTGGTTGCGTACCCACTTCAATGTGCAATATATTCAGTATATTGTAGAGCATGGTTTGGTGACCTGAGAGTAAGCTCTGACAAAGTTGATCACATGTATGATTGAAAATAGTATAAAAAAGTATTGCTAAGGTTATACTCAGTTTTTAAAGGCATAATACTATTTTGATTTTATGACTGTATTAAGTTTTGCTAGTTTAAATATTATATATATTCAGAATTCTTTACTTGAGAAAATAATTCAAAATTCCTATGCATCTTATTCTAGGGAAAACAAAACAATGCACAGATACATGATTATATGTTTTTCTGTTTCCTTCCTCTCCAGTAAAATTTTTACTCAAGGGTACTTGAAATATTAAAATATATATCTTTTTGATTGATTCATGATTATTATTACTAACATTGTCACAATAAGAGTTAGGATGGCTATTAAAATAACAGGGGAAAAACGAGTTTTAATTTTAATTTTTATGAATGAAAACTTAAATAATGCATATAACTGGGCTTAGTGGTGTGTGTCTGTGTTCCCAACTACCCAAGAGACTCAGGAAGATATCTCAAGCCTGTAAGTTTGAGGCCACACTGGGCAATATAGCAAGACTCTCAAAAAAAAAAGCGTGTTTATAATGTTATATATATATATATATATTCAGAATACTTGAGAAATGAATTCAAAATTCCTATGAATCTTATTTTAGAGAAAAGAAAACAATTTACAGATATATAATTTCATGTTTTCCGGCTTTCTTCCTCTCCAGTAAAATTTTTATTTATTCAGTGTATTTACACATTAAATGATATATTTTCATTTATAGTATGTATATATACATACACACCATTTTGCAGAATTTTATACTCCTATTATTTGTATTTCATGCCCTATCTTAATTTTATTATTATAATTTTCTCTTTTGTCGATTATACTACTTGTGTGCATAATCATAAACTATTTTTGTTCAAATTCTGTGTTCTCAAGTTTATGTATGTTCAACTGTTTTTTATTTAGTTAGTTATTTTTATTTACTCCTTACTTTCCTTATATTTTTGTTCTATATTTTATCTAGGTTCTTTCATTTATTTTAGTAACCTTTATGGCTATGAATTTGATTCTGAGAAACACTTTTGGCATTATTCTTATTTTTATAAAGTTTTTTTAAAAAATATTTTCTAAATATCTTATGATTGCAACATCACTTCTATTTCCTCCAAAAGCTTTTAGGTAAAATGTTCCTTTTTTAAAATTTTAATTTCCGTATAGTCCTTTATACTGAAATTTACTTTTTACCTACTTGTCCTGTGTACTACTGAATTATGTCTACTGATATTTTTTGTATTTAAATATTTTTGTCAATTTTATTGCTATGTTATCTATAAAAGTTGATCACTGTTGTAGGCAAATTTATAAATTTTATTTAAAAAATCTCTTCCTTGCCTTATTTCCCCAGACTCCTACTTTACTACCTATTCCTCTTGAGATTTCTATTGTATTTTATTGTGTATTTTCTTTGTACATACTTTCACAACCTGTGTGTGTGTGTGTGTGTGTACCCAAGCTAACAGTCCTTTTTTATTCTCCTTCTTGTTAAAAAATAAAAAACAAGATACATGTGCAGAATGTACAGGTTTGTTACATAGGTATACATGTGTCATGGTAGTTTGCTGCACCTGTTGTCCTGTCCTCTAAATTCCCTCTCCTGAACCCCTACCCCTCAACAGACCCTGGTGTGTGTTGTTCCCCTCTCTGTGTCCATGTGTTCTCATTGTTCAATTTGCACTTATGAGCGAGAACATGCAGTGTTGGTTTTCTGTTCCCGTGTTAGTTTGCTGAGGAAGATGCCTTCCAGCTTCATCCATGTCCCTGCAAAGGACGTGATCTCATTCCTTTTTATGGCAGCATAGTATTTCATGGTGTATATGCACCACATTTTCTTTATTCTGTCTACTACTGATGAGCATTTGGGTTGGTTCTGTGTCTTTGCTATTGTAAATAGTGCTGCAGTAAACATATGTGTGCATGTGTCTTTATAGTAATATGATTTATATTCCTTTGAGTTATACCCAATAATGAGATTGCCAAGGCAGATAGTATTTCTGGTTCTACATCCTTGAGGAATCTCCATACTGTCTTTCACAATGGTTGAACTAATTTACACTCCCACCAACAGTGTAAAAGTGTTCCTATTTCTCCACAGCCTCGCCAGCATCTATTGTTTCTTTAAAAAAATTATGCATTAACTTCTGAGGTACAGATGCAGATCTTGCAGGATTGTTAAATAGGTATACCAGGCCATGGTGGTTTTCTGCCTCCATCCCCCCATCATCTACCTTAGGTATTTCTCCTAATGTTATCCCTCCTCAATTTCCCCACCCACTTCTATCCCTCCCCTAGCCCTCCACCCCCCAACAGATCCCAGTATGTAATGTTCCCCTCCCTGTGTCCATGTGTTTTCATTGTTCAATATCCACTTATGGGTGAGAAAATGTGATGTTTAGTGTTCTGTTCTTGTGTCAGTTTCCTGAGAATGATGATTTCAATATTCATCCATGTCCCTGCAAAGGACATAACTGAAAAAGAAAATTTCAGGCCAATATCCATGATGAACATCAATGCAAAAATCTTCAGTAAAATGCTGGCAAACCAAATGCAACAGCACATGAAAAAGCTTATTCATCACCACCAAGTAGACTTCATCCACGGATGCAAGGGTGGTTCAACATACACAAATCTATAAATGTAATCCATCACATAAACAGACCCAAAGACAAAAACCACATGATTATCTCAGTAGATGCAGAGAAGGCCTTTGACAAAATTCATCAGCTCTTTGTGCTAAAAACTCTCAATAAACTAGGTATCAATGAAATATATCTCAAAATAATAAAAGCTATTTATTACAAACCCACAAACAACATCATACTGAATGGGCAAAAACTGGAATCATTCCCTTTGAAAACTGACAATAGACAAGGGTGCCATCTCTCATCATACCTAATCAATATAGTATTGGAAGTTCTAGCCATTAATGACCATTAAAATTACTTAAATATGGAATTAAAACTAAATAGTTGCTATATCTATAATGTCAAAATTATATAAATGTTAAAAAATTAAAGAAATGCAAAAGTTACGACACTTAATAATTTGATTTAAATCTATTTTAAATGCAAGACTATACTAACATGAACAGGAAACACAGATGATCAATACAAGGATGATAATATCCTCAGATAAGTGAAATAAGAATTATTTTATTTTTTGGAAATATTTTATTCATAATACTAAGTAGAAATGTATATTACAAAACAGAATATGTGTTATATATACATGATTACAAATATATAAATACTACTTATGTATGCCTCAAAGTCAAAATAAATAAAAATCTATTGTGAGGCATTATTAAAGATAAGGATTTGTAGGTGGTTCTCACTTTAGTTGTTAAATATGCAAAACACTAAAATAAAACATATGCAAAAAGAATTTGTAAATCTATAGAATTAACCTAAAGCAATTTTTTAAATTGCATTTTAGGTTTTGGGGTACATGTGCAGAACATATGAGATAGTTGCATAGGTACACACATGGCAGTGTGTTTTGCTGCCTTCCTCCCCTTCACCCACATTTGGCATTTCTCAAATTATCCATTTCAGTAGGATACTAAAGGCCTATCAAGGTTGTCATTAGATCACAGAGGAAAGACCATGGTCAGTTCTGAAGCATCACGTCATAGGTCTCAGGGAAACTAAGAAATATGTCTGATTTTTATGTAGTAGTTTTATTCCTCAAGAGAAATGTTGCTTTCCATGAAGCCCAACAATTAAAAAAATGAAATTAGGAATTTAAAAAACTGATTTAATTAATACAATACCCTGGGCAAGAGAGTGGGTGACACAAGTATAGAGAACATATTTTCTTTTTTATTGCAAACAAATTATACCCAAATTTCAAAATGCACAGAGGGCAGAGGAAGAACTACTGTTTGCCATATGAAACTACAAATAAAATATTAGAAATGTTAAAAGTTTGTTTTGTAATAACTTTTGGCTATGTTTTTATTGTAAAATTTGCCAATTATAAAACAACATTTATTGGAACTGTTGGTGGAAAGAGAACATGTTTCAGTTAAATATTCTTCAATGAAAAAGAGCTCAAATGAATGTGAACTGGATAAGCTCACATAAATAAAAAAGTGGGGCATTCATTGACATAGCTTGTCCTGTAAAGAAAAACATAAATAAAATTATATACATTATGGTATAGTATTTGAAAATTGGAATTATTCTTTTTGTTTTCATAAACATGCTCAACTTACTAGCTCAAAATTAAACCACATGTGGTTATCTATTCCTTCACTTCATCTTCCCCATTCTAACACTTCCCCACTGACCCTATAAATGCAGGTCAGTGATTCAGTGTTTCCATTTATCACATCTTCCATCCTGGCTGTGCATTCGCAGTACCTGGGAAGCTTTTAAAATATTTTGAAGCTGGCTTACTTACCTACTTTCATTAACTAAATATATATATATATATATATATATATATATATATATATATATATATATATATAGTGATTTAGCAGAGCTGCTCTGGGAGCCCACAATGGTATTAAAAAACAAATCTTCCTATGAGGCTATAATGTATAGGCACTGACCTACTGAGACTTACTAACATTTAGGAAATCAGGAAATCAAATTCCTCCTAGAAGAGGAAAAAAGGATGATCATATTATGTGATTTTATAATTACTCTTTTTAGCATTTGGATATTACTACTACTATTATACTACCAGTACTATGATATTAAAACTTATTTTATACTTAAGGTTAGAGACCATGAGAGAATACTAAGTTAGATTATAGTATTTTCTGCTTTTATTTTTCTTCAAGGAGCTTATATTTATCAGGAGATAAATGTGATTAAAAACCCTTTTATACTATATATATTATATATGTATTAAAGTAGCATGCATAAAGTAGCAATGTAACATAGACATTAACCCAATTTAAAGTGGTAGAAGTGAGATCGAATGAATGCTACAGAAATGAAAGGGGATATTTGAATTAAACTTTATATATAATTTTCTAAGCATATGATAAAGAAGCTGGGAAGAGGGAGGACCAGTATTCCCAATGGGAGAGAGCAACACAAGTGTTTTACCCATTTTATTGAGGAGGAAATTGAGGCTTAGAATAATTTGATGGCTTACCAAACACTGTAATTTGGTGTCAGAATTAAGACATCAACTACCCTCTTTTTAAAACATGTTTGATTCAGTGGCCTTTTCAATAAATGGTGCCACCAAAGTACTGGAAACTTTCCAGGTGTCAAAACTCTTTTCTTATCTTACCAACATTTCCAGCCTTCTAAAAAATATATATTTTCTGAAATATAGTAAAAATAGGTGGCATTTCACTGGGATATATTGATCTTCTTAAGATGATTAATTTAAAAAGTAAATTAATGATTAATACTATTGCTATTTCTATAAAATAGAAGATTATGTAGGAAAGTAACTTGCAATTGGGAAGCCACAGCTTATTTTATGTTGCTTAAGATCACACTTACACCACAGAACCTATACTTAAAATCTTCATAGAGACAAACAGCATTTTAAACGAGCTTTTCTGCATAAACATTTTTTCTATTTATAAGTAAATGTTTGAAATATTATTTGATCTCCTGTATAAACTTTAGGAGAAATTGGCCCACAACTGATTTTAGTGCCAGATTCTACAACACATTTATTTATAGCTAATATTTTGAATTTATTTTTTGACTTTGAGAAATGTGCTCAGTGTTTTATTATCCTTTGAAAAAATAAAGGTATTCACTTACTTTAAATAATAAAGAGAATTATGAAATTATTACTAGCTGTAAAAATATTTAAGATGAAATCTACATTCTCTGGATGGATGGATACGTTCTGAAGAATGATTTGAAGCTAAATTTTGATGGCATTTTTCAGATTCCTCACTCTCTATGTAAACCTGAATGAACATTTAAAACTTTCATGCCTGTTTCTTCATCCTTAAATAATAATTATATGTGGTTACTTTGAAGATTTAAATCTATGACCAGCACATATTAAACGTTTAAGAAAGATCAGCCATAGAAAGCCATATTTCTATTTTATTTTCTGAGCCTCTAAAGAAAGGTTCTGGTATTGGTTTCTATGATAACTTGTGACTTATGAAAGGAAGAGACACAGCAACAACTTTCTCTGTGATCCACCAAATTGATATTAATAATCAACTGGCAACTATTTCTGGTTTACATTATGGAAATACTACTAATGCACCGTATTTTGAAGGTCTACCTGCTCTGGGCATAATGTTATGGCTAACATTATATGTTATGGTCAAGTTCGAAGATGCTCCAGCCTGGGCCACAGTGCAAGAATATGTCTCAAAAATAATAATAATCACCACAATCAAGCTAATTAACATATCCATCAACCCACATAGTCTCCATTTTCTTTACTTCTTTTTAGCATCTTTATTTTGTGATGAGGACACTTAAAATCTACCATCTTAACAAATTTCAAATATACAATATTGTTAACTATAGTCACAGTGTTGTACATCAGCTCTCCAGAACTCATTCATACTGAGTATCTGAAAGTCTCTACCATTTGACCAGCATCTCTTCATTTCCCCCGCCCTCCAGCCCCTGGCAGAAACCAGCAGAACTCCTTTGATTCTATGAGTTTGATTATTTTATATTCCATATATGACTGAGATCATTTAGTACAGCTATTTGCCTTTCTGTCTGGCTTATTTCGCTTAGCATAATGCCTGCAGACTTTATCCCATGTTGACTAAATGCCAGGATTTTCTTCTACCTTAAGGTTTAATGATTAAAAAATACGTTCTCTCTATAAATACAAGCACTCAGGGATGGTATTCATGGTGGAGGTAAGAGGTGAAGTGAAAGAGTGAATTGACTATCTGCTGTTTTTCCTAGAGATGATCTCAGATATAAAGATTCAGAGTTTTCATGAAAGTAGTAGTTTACATTTGGATTGTAAAACTATGCAAAATAAAATCAGTTACATTGATTCCCATTTTCCACAAATTAAGATAAGGGCATTTCTGGTTTTCTGTATTCCATTTATTATCTATTAAAGACATTAAGAACACAATAGTAGATTTTACTTGTGGATTATACCGTTTGCACAATGACGCCAATTCTTTTTATTTTTATTTTTATTTTATCCCTCACCTCCTCCCAACCTTATCCCTGAGACCCCAAAGTCCATTATATCATTCTTACACCTTTGCATCCTCATAGCTTAGATCCCGCTTATGGTTGTCTGTTCGTAAGTTACTTCAGTTAGAATAACGGTCTTCAACTCCGTTCAGGTTGCTGTGAATGCCATTATTTCATCTCTTAATATGGTTGAGTAGTATTTAATAGTGTGTGTGTGTGTGTGTGTGTGTGTGCTACATTTTCTTTATTCACTCATTTTTTGATGGGGATTTAGGCTGGTTCTATATGCTTGCAATTGCTAACTGTGCTGCTGTAAACATGTGTGTGAGTCTTTTTCATATAAAGACTTTTTTTCCCCTCTGGGTAGATACCCAGTAATGGGATTGCTGGATCAAACAGTAATTCTACTTTTAGTTCTATAAAGAATCTTCGTATCATTTTTCATAGCAGTTATGCTAGTTTACATTCCCACCAGCAGTGTAAAAGTGTTGCCTTTTCACCACAATCCTGCCAACATCTGTTATTTTTTTGTTTTTTAATTATGGCCATTCTTGCAGGAGTATGGCAGTATCTCATTGTGATTTTTAATATGCATTTCCTTGATAATTAGTGGTGCTGGGCATTTTTTATATGTTTTTAGCCATTTGTATATCTTCTTTTGAGAATTGCCTATGTCTTTTTTTCCACTTTCGTTGGAATTATGGTTTTTTCTTGCTGATTTGTTCGAGTTCCTTGTAGATTCTGTATATTAGTTCTTTGTTGGATACATAGTTTGTAAATATTTTCTCCTACTCTGTGGGTTTTCTGTTTAATCTCTGATTATTTAATTTGTTGTGCAGAAGCTTTTTAGTTTAATTAGGTCCTATCTATTTATCTTTGTTTTTATTACATAAACCCTTTGCCCAAGCCAGTGTCTAGAAGGGTTTTTCTGATGTTATTTTCCAGAATTTTTATGGTTTTAGTTCTTAGATTTAAGTCTTCAATCTATTTTGAGTTGATTTTTGTATAAAATGAGAAATGAGGATCCAGCTCATTATTCTACATGTGGCTTTCCAATTATGTCAGTGCCATTTGTTGAATAGGTTCACAGACCCTATTCAACAAATGGTACTGATGAAACAGTACAGACAAAACAAAGTGGAGAAAGGACACCCTATTCAACAAATGGTACTGGCATAATTGGCAAGCCAGGCAAATATTTGGCTTTATTTCTGGGTTCTCTATTCGGTTTCATTGTTCTATGTGCCTATTTTTATATTGGTACCATGCTGTTTTTGTAATTCTAGCCTTATACTATAGTTTGAAGTCAGGTCATGTGATGCATGCAGATTTGTTCTTTTTGCTTAGTTTTGCTTTGGCTATGCAGGATTTCTTTTTTTATTTCATATGAATTTTAGGATTTTCATTATTTTTATAGCTCTTTGAAAAATGATGATATTTATTTTGATGGGGATTGCATTGAATTTATAGATTGCTTTTGGCAGTATGGTCATTTTCACAATATTGATTCTACATAAGCATAGAATATGTTTCCATTGGTTTATGTCATCAATGATTTCTTTCAGCTATGTTTTGTAGTTTCCTTGTAGATAACTTTTATCTCCTTGGTTAGGTATATTCCTGTTTGTTTTGTTTGTTTTTGCAGCTGTTGTAAAAGGGGTTGAGTTCTTGATTTGATTCTCATCTTGGTTGCTGCTGGCATACAGCAATGCTAGTGATTTGTATATTGACTTTGTATCATAAAACTTTACCAAATTCACTTATCAAGTTTAGGATCTTTTTTAGATGAGTATTTAGGTATTTGGATGAGCTTTCTAGGTATGCTAGAACTTTACCAGATTCATTTATCAAGTTTAGGATCTTTTTTGGATGAGTATTTAGTATTTGGATGAGCTTTCTAGGTATGCTAGAACTTTACCAAATTCATTTATCTAGTTTAGGATCTTTTTTGGATGAGTATTTAGTATTTGGATGAGCTTTCTAGGTATGCTAGAATTTTACCAAATTCATTTATCAAGTTTAGGATCTTTTTTGGATGAGTATTTAGTATTTGGATGAGCTTTCTAGGTATGCTAGAACTTTACCAAATTCATTTATCAAGTTTAGGATCTTTTTTGGATGAGTATTTAGTATTTGGATGAGCTTTCTAGGTATGCTAGAACTTTACCAAATTCATTTATCAAGTTTAGGATCTTTTTTGGATGAGCATTTAGTATTTGGATGAGCTTTCTAGGTGTACTATCATATCATTGAAGAACAGTGACCAGTTCTTTGGTCTGATATTTAAATGTTGGTTCAGTCCCTAGTAGTGGAATCTTTGGCTGATGTAAGAAATTGCTTGATTATTTTTATACAAATTACTTTTATTTTTCATAGCAATGCTACTTAATTAAAAAATGGATAATAAATTAATTTTTTGGTAAAACTCACTGTTCATTATGTAGATATGTATCTGTTATAATCTTATTTTCATACACACTTATTAAAGATTTAAAATTTTAGAACACTTGCTTTATTATTTCTATGGCCATATTTTTTTTATTCTTATGTCATCACTTAAAAATAAACACCTATGTGTTTTCAATAATAATCATTGTTTAAAAGAATTACTTGGTTTTTATTCAGTCATGTGTCAGAATTTTTTATATTCTGGTCAACAAATAACATAAGATGTGCCAATGAAATTAGGATACTTAAGTAGTCAGATACTTTTAAGGCAAATTCCAACATCAGATATGCCAAATTGTGAAAAATGCACATTTTTAAAATGTGGGAAATATTGTATGTTTTTGTTTGAAGACTTTTAATTACTGGGTGGTACTGAGTTGACAAAACCTTTGGCGATTGATTCTTATTTTTGGATATGTTGAGTTTGTACCAAGTATCTTAAACCTAGCCATATAGTTTAACTTAAGTACATTTTGTGAATAAAAAAGATCATTACATAATACAAACTATGCTTTTACTTTTCTAACAAAACAAAATTTTAATGTAAATGCCTAGTTAACATTGCAGAAAATGTTTGGGCTGCTGAGAAAAAAAAATTTGCTTATGAGTTTGGGGAAAAGAAAAGGTATGCCAAGCCAAGTTATGTGCTCTGCTAAGCAGAGGGTGGTTCCCTTGCAAAGGCCCCACCCTCAACCCAGGATACCCATGGCCCTAAATGGAAACAGGTATTCCTGTTTTTGCACCCCAAAGTTGCCTTTTGGCCTACCATGCCACCCCCTGCAATCCTGCTTCTGACTCCAGAGAGAGATAAGGAGATGAACAGAAGAGCAGAAGACAGCAGAACGGCAAAGCAGAGAGAAGAGAAAGAACATCTGAAAGATAAGAGGAGCTTGGTTTGGAATGGTCAGAGAAGAAATCAGCTGCTAGGTGGCCAAACTCCAGAGGAAGATCATCTTCACACTTGATCTCCCTTCCAGCTCCTCATCCATCTCGCTGAGAGCCACTTCCATCACTCAATAAAACCCTCACATTCATTCTTCAAGTCCTTGTGTGACCTGATTCCTCCTGAACATCGGACAAGGAATTGGATACCAAGAGGCACAGGGCTGATTAATACTTAAACCATCAGCAGATGGCAAAACTGAAAGAACCACTGTAATACATGCCCACGTCGGCTTTGGGAGTCACAGGCTCCCACCCCTGGATGCTGCTGCTGTGGGGCTGGAACCCAAGAGCTGTCACTCCAGCTCCTGCACCTGCCTGTCTGCATGCTCCCTTTCCTGTAAGGTGTTTGAGCAGTGCTGGAGACCTAACAGATGAGACACAACCCTGCTGCATGTCCTGTGAGGGGGGTCAAAGAACGCTCCTGTTTCAACTCTTCCAAGTCTGGTAATGCAAGTCATTGACATAAAAATGCCTCAAGATTTTTACTAATTCTGAAAATCTATACCATATGTTAAAAAGTATCCTCTGTTTCTATCTCAGTCTGTCAAATGAGAAACATAAAAATTTTTTCCACAATCCCTTTAAAACCCTGTCTCCTTATTGATAAATAATATGCATAATATCTGATGCTCAGTATTCTGCCCCCAACTCCAGGGATTTGGTACACTTTCAAGGAAGCATATCTTTAATGTTTTTAATAACTAATTTTTGCACATTTTATAATAAGTGTTATATTACTCTGAATGTTGTGCTACCTTGAATACCACCTTATAATCAAAGTTTTGTGAAGGTAGAAGCTCTGTGTTAACAACTCTCTTGCCAATACGTAATGGTTTTCTGACAACAAGTATGTGTTTAATAACTATTTATTGAATGAACAAATGAAAAAGAAGCAGTTCTCTTTTATAACTCAAAGAAGTATTTATTTTTAAAATATGAGCATAAAAGGAGTATTACAGCAGAAACAAATGCAGACATGTAATTTATAACTTAAAAAACCCAGTGATTCATTTTGTGACAGTCTGATACTGCCATTGTTATATTTTTTCTCTTTGAAATGCTGATGTTGTTTAATGTTTGATAGCATTTATATTTTCCATATGCGCCATAAATATTTTCTACTAATTTTTCCCTTTGGTTTTTGTATTCTAGAGAAATCTCATCAGCAAATACAATTTATGAGTGTTCATGGTGTTTATGCCTGATTCCAGGAAGAATGCAAGTTAGAATGGGGTTTCTAAAAGTTTCTCTCTTTCCAAACAAGATATAAAGTGATTCCACAGCTTGAATTAGGAGCAAATTTATTTTCTTCTAAAAGGATAACAGTATACAAGTTATAACAGTGCTTCTCTGTGGGAAAAAAAGGAGAGTGGATCTCCTTCCTCTCCAAGAAAAGTTTTGATGCTGAGGGTTAAAAAGAGGGTCTACTCACTCCAATTGCCTGCAAATCTACAGTAATCTGGTTCCTTGGACATGGGAGAATTCATTCTTCTGTCAACATCTGCTGCTTTTAAACACTGTGCTAAGCAGAAGAATTAGCCACAGACCCTTCCAATAAGGAGCTCTAACATGTTTCTAACAACCATAATACATAATGGAAAGTAATATCACAAAAGATGTAGAAACAAAATGTTATGGGAGCTCCCTGAAGGAAGAAAGGGCTTATGGTTGGGTGACTGTGGATATTCGTATCATGATGCTGGATGAAATTTGTGGGAAAGATACACAGCTAAAAACAAAGAGGAAGAGAATTATGGGCTAATGGTACAGCATGAGCAAAACAAATCTTCCATTTGATTGGAATCTATTAAATAAAAAATGTGTAAATATTTTAAATATTGTCAATAATAGGTGCTTTTGATTGAATTTAGTGCCATGTATTAAATTACTGTCTCAATTTCAAACTTACTATCTCTACCCTGCTTTGCTGGAACTGGCTCTCTGGTAAATTCTGGCAAAAGGGGTGTAAGCTTGAAACTCCAAGCGTGGACGAGGAAGAAGGGACTTGCTCCTCCCTATTTGCTTTCCTGGCTACTTGCCATTTCTGTGAGCAGCATGGCTTGTCTGCATGTGGCATTTCCTTCAAAGGCAGTATCGGAACCCTGTTTGCTCTTTGTTCAGCACCTGTAGAATTAGTCTTATCCTTCCTCCTTAGGGACACCAACTAGCCAGTGTCCAGTCCTTAGGGTTCTGGGTTACCTCCAGCCCCAGGGTACTACCTACTTTTTAGAGTTGCTGCCTTCATGATCTTTTAGTGCTCTTTTCTTTTATCCTCTTAGTTACTTAGTTAATAACTTCATATTCAGTTATCAAATCTTTATTTAAATTCTCTCTGCTTAATAACTGATATGAGTTCTGTCTCCTGACTAAATCCTAACAATGAATGAATTTTATAGAAACTACAATATTGGTGACAATTTCCACATCACAAAATGGTATTGGAATTATTATCACTAGGAAGTTCTTAATTATTTTTTTCTACATTTATGGAAAAAAGCCTTAAAAAACCTCTATCAAGGAAATAACAGAGGTTCTTATAATGGCTCACTACTTACTAAAATGTATATGGTACATATGATTACTTTTTGTTATCTCTCTTCTGGGGTTGAAAAGTTATTAGATTTCCAAACAAGAATGTTGTTAAATAACAGCACAGTCCACTGTAGGTTATCATTTTAAAGAGTTTAAAAATTCATATATGATTTATCTTTCCTCCTCCAAGTTTACCAACATACATTTTGTATTAATAAAAGGGCTACTTGAACCATGGGGTTTGTGCATGTAAATGTGCATTCAACCGGCAACCAGGCAAAGGGAGCAAAGTAGTGGATCACTCCTACTTCATGGTCCTCAAACCTGGATGGTGAGCAGATCTAATCACAGAAACTGTTCAGGAGAGAAACTGCACATTTGCTTTGGGGGAGCTTTCTATAGAGTATATTTTTCAGGTAATATACATAGATATTCTTAATTATATTTTCAATATTTAGGTATATTCTCAATTATGGTTCATAAATACCTTCTTATATTTAGAAATCATAAATAATATCTCCAAGTTTGTTTTAAAATATAAACTGGGCATAAATAACTTGACTATAACATTTAAGATTCTGGAGACCCAGGGTGTGAAAACCTAGTAAGCAGATGTTACTAAAAATCTTACTTTATCCATTGTTTTGGTATGCTATAGTACATGTAATTTTGGGAAGTTTTGGAAAAAAAATACTAAATCATGCCTATCTTGCTTTGGAAACAAAAACTGAGACTGCTAATTTTTTGCAGGGGCCTTCATTATTATTTCTGTTTTATTAGGAAAATTTTGAGTAAATTTAAATTGGTAATGAGCACCATGAAAATGTTCAAACCACATAATTGTTAAAGAATGGGTGTTATTTACTTACAAATAAGTTTGAGTGCAAATCTGTAATATATTCAAATTCAAGATGAGTAAATAAAAGGGGATTAGCAGCCATCTGACACTTCTGAAGCAATAGTAAAGTCAAAATCTCAAAACCTTCACATAAGTTTTCCATTCATGCTATAACAAATAACTATAAACTTAGTGGCTGAAAACAACACAAACTTACCATCTTACCGTTCTGTTATTAGAAGCATGACACACGGCTCACTGGGCTAAAATATAGGCATCTTTAGGTATTGGTAGGACTGTGTTTATTCTGCAGACTCTAGGGAGAATCTATTCCTTGCCGTTTCAAGCTTTGAGAGGATCCTTCATTTACTGGCTCATAGAGAATCCTTTATTTCTTGGCTCATGGATGTATTCCTCCATCTTCAAAGAGAGCAACATTGCATGTTTCTGACTCTTCTTTTTTGTCACATCACTTTCTCACAGCAGTTGGGAATGATTCTCTGCTTTTAAAAACTGTAACTAGATTACACCCCTTGGATAATCCTGGATAATCTCCCCATTGCAATGTCATTAGCCTTAATCAAATCTGCACTGTCCCTTTTGCCATGTAAAATATTGTGTTCACATTTCTGAAGATTGAAATATGGACATCTTTGGAATTGCTCTGCCTACCACACCACCTAGTTGATTTTTTGACTTAGCAACTATGTGGGCCTCTCATTTCAAAAAAAGAACAAATGATACTTGTTCAAATGCAGAGAATCATTTCCTGTTCCACCTCTTTTTAAGAGCTGTTAAGAAGCTGGGTTCCGTGGCTCACACCTGTAATCCCAGCATTTTGGGAGGCTAAGGTGGGTGGATCATGAGGTCAAGAGATTGAGACCATCCTGGCCAACATAGTAAAACCCCATCTCTATTTGAAAATACAAAAACTAGCTGGGCATGGTGGTGTGCGCTTATAGTCCAAGCTACTTGGGAGCCTCGCTTGAACCTGGGAGGCAGTGGTTGCAGTGAGCTGAGATCCAACTTGGTCACAGAGTGCCGTGCTGTCTCAAAAACAAGAGCAAACAAGAAATAGCTGGTAAGGATATGTAAGTGGAAAGGAAAATGGTTCAGATTTACCTGAAAGGCTCAAACTACAGACTTGTTTCCGATAAAAGCAAGAATTAGTATAATAGCCTAACTGCATTATCTCTTCCCCTATTCTCCCACAGAATAGAGCTTTCATGAACCTCTTTTACTAATGAAATTTTGTTATAGCTAACGTGTTTGAGGGATAGAAGAAAAAGAATGAGAATTAATTTCTGACTTCCTGTGTACTGTTAACTCCGGCTTGATTTAGACAGAATAAAAAAAGAAATCTGAACTCAAGAACATATTTGCTATGTTTCAGTCTTTCAAAACAATCAAGTAAATATTTCTGAAGCTTGAAAGTCTTATGACTATTTCCTAATGTGTTCATTATTTTGTGTAGTCTCCTTAGACAAGCCAAAATTACTGACATTTGTATTACTAGAAACCCTTGAAGTTTAACAAGTTGCTTTTTATTGTTTCTTTGATTCAAAGCATGGCAAGGCAGGTCTCAGACAATTAAGCTAGTAAAATAATGGTAAAATTTCCTGAAAATGCCTTGTAATTAAACATGATAGGAATTTCAGAAGCACTTGGATTAGACAACTCAATGGCTGAGAAGTAAAGCTGAGGAAAAGACTGGTTTTAAGTTTGAAATTGTTAAACAGTACATCTTATTAAACAAATTTCTTTCATAAATCTGGAAAAGTTTATATCTTCTAATACATTTGTGCTTCTAGTAAAAGCTCTTCATGTCTCAAATAAGAATCCTAACTTTTAGATAACTTAAACCAGATATATTGGGGAGAAAAATATTTTCAAAAAAGTTTCTTTATAGAATTTTGGAGAAAAAAGAAGCCATTTTGACAGAAAGTATCTTAACAATTACTAAATAAGCACATTCTGCTCTGAAACTCTGTCTCTTAACTGAGATTTATTGGGATAACATTTCTAAATCAACACTGTCTATAAAGGAATACATTTAAAAATATTGATGCCGTATGTCATGAAGCTGGAAGAAGCCTTCAGTATATGTTTGGAAAATTAATGAGTACATGGGTATAATATCCATTTCATCTGAAACAATAATAAAGGTCCAGGAATTTTATTTTCTCATTGGCATCTCTCCTAATATAACTTGTCTTTGCCACTTGGTGAAATTATTTGCATTCCTTATAGTCACTTTATATTTAAATAAAGTTGATACTCTTAATTATTTGAGTCAGAGGGCTAAAGATAAAAAGATAAATATAGGCCAGGCATGGTGGCTCAAGCCTGTAATCCCAGCACTTTGGGAGGCCGAGGTGGGTGGATCATGAGGACAAGAGATCGAGACCATCCTGGTCAACATGGTGAAACCCCATCTCTACTAAAATTACAAAAAATTAGCTGGGCATGGTGGCGTGTGCCTGTAATCCCAGCTACTCAGGAGGCTGAGGCAGGAGAATTGCCTGAACCCAGGAGGCGGAGGTTGCGGTGAGCCGAGATCGCACCATTGCACTCCAGCCTGGGTAACAAGAGTGAAACTCAGTCTCAAAAAAAAAAAAAAAAAAAAAAAGATAAATATATGTTAAACATGCTTTTATAAAGATAAATCTTTATGGACAAGCAATTGCAAAGACATTTCATCACCACCAGGCCTGCCTTACAAGAGCTCCTGAAAGAAGCACTAAACCAGGAAAGAAACAACCAGTACCAACCATGCCAAAAATGTACCAAATGGTAAAGACCATCGATGTGATGAAGAAAATGTGTCAACTAACAGGCAAAATATCCAGCTAGCTTCAACATGGCAGGATCAAATTCATACATAAAAATATTAACCTTAAATGTAAATGGACTAAATGCCCCAATCAAAAGACACAGACTGGCAAATTGGATAAAAAGTTAAAACCCATTGGTGTGCTTTATTCAGGAAACCCATCTCATGTGCAAGGACACACAAAGTCTAAAAATAAAGGGATGGAGGAAGACTTATCAAGCAAATGGACTGCCAAAAAGGCAGGAGTTGCCATCCTAGCCTCTGATAAAATGGACTTTAAACCAACAAAGATCAAAAGAGACAAAGAAGGGCATTACATAATGGTAAAAGGATCAATGCATCAAGAAGAACTAATGATCCTAAATATATAGGCACCCAATACAGGAGCATGCAGATATATAAAGCAAGTTCTTAATGACCACAAAGAGACTTAGACTCCCACACAATAATAGTGGGAGACTTTAACACTCCACTGTCAATATTAGACAGGTCGACGAGACAGAAAATCAGCAAGGAAATCCAGGACTTGAATGCAGATCTGGACCAAGCAGAACTAATAGACATCTACAGAAATCTCCACCCCAAATTCACAGAATATACATTCTTCTGAGCACCACATGGCAACTACCCTAAAATTGACCACATAATTGGAAGTAAATCACTCTTTAGCAATTGCAAAAGAATGGAAATCATAACAGTCTCTCAGACCATGGGACAATCAAATTAGAACCCAGAATTAAGAAACTAACTCAGAACCACACAGCTTTATGGAAACTGAACAACTGGCTCTTGAATGTTAACTGGATAAACAATAAAATGAAGGCAGAAATAAAGATGTTCTTTGAAACCAATGAGAACAAAGACACAACGTACCAGACTCTCTGGGACACATTTAAAGCAGTGTCTAGAGGGAAATTTATGTTAATAAATGCCCACAAGAGAAGCAAGGAAAGATCTAAAATTGACACCCTTTCATCAAAATTGAAAGAGCTAGAGCAGCAAGATAAAAAACCTCAAAACCTAGCAGAAGACAAGAAATAACTAAGATCACAGCAGAACTGAAGGAGATACACACAAAAAATCCTTCAAAAAATCAATAAATCCAGGAGCTGATTTTTTGAAAAGATCAAAAAAATAGACCACTAGCCAGATTAATAAAAAGAAAAGAGAAAAGAATCAAATAGATACAATAAAAATGATAAAGGGGATATCACCAGCAACTCCACAGAAATACAAACTACAATTAGAGACTACTACAAACAATTCTATGCACATAAACCAGTAAACCTGGAAGAAGTGGATATACTCCTGGACACTTGCACCCTTCCAAGCCTAAACCAGGAAGAAATTGAAACCTTGGACAGACCAATAACAAGGGCTGAAGTTGAGGCAGCAATTAATAGCCTACCCACCAAAAAAAGTCCAGGTGCAGATGGGTTCACAGCTGAATTCTACCAGACATACAAAGAGGAGCTGGTACCATTCCTTCTGAAACTATTCCAAACAATACAAAAAGAGGAAATAAAACTGGGTAGCAGTGTGCAGAAAGCAGAAACTGGACCCATTCCTGACACCATACACTAAAGTTAACTCCAAATGGATGAAAGACTTAAACATAAGACCTAACACCACAAAAACCCTAGAAGAAAATCTAGGCAAAACCATTCAGGACATAGGTATAGGAAAGGACTTCATGACTAAAACACCAAAAGCATTGGCAAAAAAATTCAAAATAGACAAATGGGACCTATTTAAATTCCAGAGCTTCTGTACAGCAAAAGAAACAATTATTAGAGTGAGTCAGCAACCAACAGAATGGGAAAAAATTTGCAATCTACCCATCTAACAAAGGGCTAATATCCAGAATCTACAAAGAACTAAAACAGATTTACAAGAAAAAACCAAACCCATCCAAAAGTAGGGAAAGGATATGAATAGACACTTTTCAAAAGAAGACATATATGAAGCCAACAAACCTATGAAAAGATGCTCATCATCACTGGTCATTAAAGAAATGCAAATCAAAACCACATTGAGATACCATTTCACGGCAGTTAGAATGGTGATTATTAAAAATCTGAAGATAACATATGCTGGAGAGGACATGGAGAAATAGGAACACTTTTTACACTATGGTGGGAGTGTAAATTAGTTCAACCATTGTGGAAGACAGTGTGGCACTTCTTCAAGGACCTAGAAATAGAAATTTCATTTGACCCAGCAATCCCATTATAGGGTATATAACCAAAGGATTATAAATCATTCTATTATAAAGACACATGCACACATATATTCATAGTAGCACTGTTCAGAATAGCAAAGACCTGGAACCAACCCAAATGCCCATTGACAATAGACTGGACAGGAAAATGTGGCATATATACATCATGGAATACTATGCAGTCATAAAAATGATGAGTTTTTGTCCTTTGTAGGGACATGAATAAATCTGAAAACATGATTTTCAGCAAACTGACGTGAGAACAAAATCAAACACCGCATGTTCTCACTCATAGGCGGGTGTTGAACAGTGAGAACACATGGACACAGGGAGGGGAGCATCACACACTGGGGTCTATTGAAGGCGGTAAGGGAGGGACAGTGGGGGGTGGGGAGGTCGGGGAGGGATAACATGGGGGAGAAATGACAGATGTAGGTGACAGGGGGATGGAGGCAGCAAATCATATTGTCGTGTAGGTACCCATGCAACAATCCTGCATGATATGCATATGTACCCCAGAACTTAAAGTACCAAAAAAAAAAAAAAAAAAAAAAAACAACCTCAGCTTATACGAGAAAAAAAGAAATTAAACAACCTGCTTCTGAATGACTTTTTGGTAAATAATTAAATTAAGGCAGAAATCAAGAAGTTCTTTGAGACTAATGAGAACCAAGATACAATATACCAAATTCTCTGGGAAACAGCTAAGGCAGTGTTAAGAGGAAAATTTACAGCACTAGACACACATATCAAAAAAGATAAATCTAAAATTGGCAACCTAACATCACAATTAACGTAGCTAGAAAACTAAGAGCAAACCAGTCCCAAAACTAGCAGAAGACAAGAAAGAACTAAAATGCATTGCAAAAAAAAAAAAAAAAAACAAAAAAAAACACACATTCAGTTCAGCTCTGATTTTAGTTATTTCTTGTCTTATGCTAGTTTTGGGGTTGGTTTGCTCTTAATTTTCTAGTCATTTTAGTTGTGCTGTAACTAAACACTGCGTTGTAAAAAAAAAATTCAAAAGATCAGTGAATCCTGGAGCTGTTTTTTTGAAAAAATGAGAAATAGACACTAGCTAGACTAATAAGAAAATAGAGAAGATTCAAGAGAGTAGACTGTGGGTGGATGTGTGGTGTGGGGTGTGGATGTGGTGAAAAGGGAACACTTTTACACTGTTTGAAGAAATGTAAACTAATACAACCACTGTGGAAAACAGCATGGCGATTCCTTAAAGAACTAAAAGTAGAAGAACTACAATTCAGCAATCCCACTACCAAATATCTAACTAGAGGAAAAGAAGTTATTATCTGGAAAAGACACTTGCACATACATGTTGACAGCAGTACAATTTGCAAATGCAAACATATGGAACTAGCCTAAATGCTCATCAACCATCAACCAGGGCTAAAGAAAATGTTATGTGTGTATGTGTGTGTGTGTGTGTGTGTTTATATAAACATACATGTGTACATACATATATGTGTGCATATATACACATTTTCTGTATATATGCATATATATACACATATATGTACATACATATATGCATATATGTATATATTCACATATATTGCATGTATATATGTGCATATATATTTCTTGGCATGCATACATATATATATGCATGTATGCATGACAAGAAATATTAGCCATAATAAAGAATAAAATAATGGCATTTGCAGCAACCTGGATGGAGGGTGGAGACCATTATTTTAAATGAAGTAACTCAGGAATGAAAAAAAATACTGTATGATGTCACTTATAAGTGGGAGCTAAGTTATGAGGATGCAAAGCGTTTGAATTGACAGAATGGACTTTGGGGAGTTGGAAGAAAAGGGTGGGTGGGAGTGAGGGATAAAAGACTACATACTGGGTACAGTGAACACTTTGGGTTATGGGTGCACCAAATTCTCAGAAATCACCACTAAACAACTCATCTTTGTAACCAAAACCCAGCTGTACCCCAAAACTATTGAAATAAAAATAATGAAGTATTTGTCTACTTTAGAATATTTGAACATTTCCTGGTTGTTATACAGGTTACTGAAACTTTGTTCATTTCCTATTTCAGTCTATTTTCTTTCTGTTTAGACTGGGTCATTACTATCTATTGGTGTTAAATTTCTGTCATCTCTAATCTGCTACTGAATCCATCCAGTGAATATTTTATTTATTTTTCACTTATAATTTTTATTTTGTTCAGTAATCTTTTGCTTGCCGGGACTTTCTAATTTTTTATTTGTTTCATTTATTTTTGTTAGAGAATTATGAGGACTTTAAAAAAATGTTTATTTTAGATTCAGGGGCATGTGCGCAGGTTTGTTATATAGGTTAATTTCACATCATGGGAGCTTCATGTACAGATGATTTCATTATCAAGGTCCTAAGTACAGTACTTTATAGGTTTTTAATTCTCATCCTCATCCTACCCTGCACCCTCAAGTACTGGTGTATGTTCCCTTATTTGTGTCTGTTAATTCATTCAATAATTAACCTGCTCTCCCTCCCTCCCTCCCTTCCTTTTTCATTGTACTTAAGGTTTTGGGGTACACATGCAGGTCATGCAGGCTTGTTCCGTAGGTACATACATGGCAATGTTGTTTGTTGCTTCCATCCTCTCATCACCTATATCTGGCATTTTTCCCCATGTTATCCCTCCCCAACCTCCCCTTCCTCCTGCTGTGCCTCCCCTGGCCCCCCCCAACAGACCCCAGTGTATGATGCTCCCCTCCCTGTGTCCATGTGTTCTCATTGTTCATCATCTGCCTATGAGTGAGAATATGCAGTGTTTGATTTTCTGTTCTTGTGTCAGCTTGCTGAGAATGATGGTTTCCTGATTTATCTATGTCCCTACAAAGGACACAAACTCATAATTTTTTATGGCTGCATAGTATTTCATGATGTATATGTGCCACATTTTCCTTTTCTATTGTAAACAGTGCCACAATGAACATACGTGTGCATGTGTCTTTATAATAGAATGATTTATAATCCTGTGGGTATATACCCAGTAGTGGGATTGCAGGGTCAAATGGAATTTCTATTTCTAAGGCCTTGAGGAATCGCCACACTGTCTTCCACAATGGTTGAACTAATTTACACTTCCACCAACAGTGTAAAAGTGTCCCTATTTCTCCACATCCTCTCCATCATCTTTTGTCTCCAGACTTTTAAATGATCGCCATTCTAACTGGCATGAGATGGTATCTCAATGTGGTTTTGATTTGCATTTCTCTAATGACCAGTGATGATGAGCATTTTTTTATGTTTGTTGGCCTCATGTATGTCTCCTTTTGAAAAGTGTCTGTTTATATCCTTCTCACACTTTTCGATGGGTTTGTTTGTTTTTTTCTTGTAAATCTATATTTGTTCTTTCTAGATTCTGTATGTTAGCCTTTTGTCAGATGAGTAGATTGCAAAAATTTTTCCCATTCTCTTGGTTGCCGGTTCACTGTAATGATTGTTTCTTTTGCTATACAGAAGTTACGGAGTTTAATTAGGTCCCATTTGTCTGTTTTGGCTTTCGTTGCCAATGCTTTTGGTGTTTTAGTGATGTAGTCCTTGCCTATGCCTCTGTCCTGAATGGTTTTGCCTAGGTTTTCTTCCAGGGTTTTTATGGTGTTAGATCTTATGTATAAGTCTTTAATCCAGCTGGAGTTAATTTTACTGTATTGTGTCAGGAAGGGGTCCAGTTTCAGCTTTCTGTACATGGCTAGCCAGGTTTCCCAACACCATTTATTAAACAGGGAATCCTTCTGATATAGACCAATGGAACAGAACAGAGGCCTCAGAGGCAACACCACATATCTACAACCATTTGATCTTTGACAAACTTGACAAAAACTAGCTCTAACTTCTAAGTGAGAATATGCAGTATTTGGCTTTCTGTTCCTCTGTTCATTTGCTAAAGATAATGGCCTCTAACTCCCTCCATGTTGCTGCAAAGGTCATGATCTCATTCTTTTTTATGACTGCATAATATTTCGTGGCATATGTGTACCAAATTTTTTTTTCCAGTCTACCACTGCTATTGTGACTAGTGCTGTGATGAACAAACACATGTATGTGTCTTTATGGAGGAACAATTTATATTCCTTTGGGTATATACCCAATAATGGGACTGCTGGGTTCAATAGTAGATTGAGTTTAACTTCTTTGAGAAATCACCATACTGCTTTCCTCAATGGTTGATCTAATTCATATTCTTACCAGCAGTGTATAAGCTGTCCCTTTTCTCCACAACCTTGCCAGCATCTGTTATTTTTTGACTTTTTAACAATAACCATTCTGACTGGCATGAGACTGTATGTCATGTGGTTTTGATTTGCATTTTTAAATTATACTTTAAGTTCTGAGGTACATGTGCAGATTGTGCAGGATTGTTATATAGGTATGCACAAGCCATGGTGGTTTGCTGCATCCATCCCCAAATTACATTTTTTTAAATGACTAGTGATGTTGAGCATTTTTCATATTCTTATTGACTGTGTTCTCACTGTGGTTTGGATTTGCATTTTTTAAATATTTAGTGATGTTGAATATTTTTCATTTTATTGACTGTATGTATGTCTTCTTTTAAAGCTGTTCATATCCTTTGCCCACTTTTGAATGAGGTTTTTTTTTTTTTTTTGCTTGTTATTTGTTTAAATTTCTTATAGATTCTGGATATTAGACTTTCGTCAGATGCATAATTTACAAATACTTTCTTCCATTCTCTTGGTTGTCTGTTTACTCTGTTGATAGTTTCTTCTTCTATGCAGAAGCTCTTTTTAAATTAGGTCCAGTTTGCTCATTTTAAGGTCCAGGTATCTCCTTTATGTAATCTTTGCCAGGGCCTATACCAGAATGGTATCTTCTAGTTTATCTTTCAGAGTTCTTATAGTTTCGGGATTTACATTTAAGTCCTTTATTCATCTCGAATTGATTTTTGTATAGGATGAAATGTAGGGGAATAGTTTCAATACTCTGCATATGGCTAGCAAGAAATTCCAGCTTCCTTTATTAAATAGGGAGTTCTTTCCCCACAGATTGTTTTTATTGACTTTGTTGAATGTCAGAGAGTTTTAGGTGTACAGCTTTTTTTCTGGGCACTCTATTCTGTTCCATTAGTCTATGTGTCTGTTTTTATACCAGTATCATGCTGTTGTGGTTACTGTCGGATTGTAGTATTGTTTAAAGTCAAGTGATGAGGTACCTTTACTTTTATGCTTTTTGCCTAGGATTGTGTTGGCTATTAGTGCTTTTTGGTTCCATATCAACTTTAAAATTATTTTTTCTAATTCTATGAACACTGCCATTGGCAATTTGATAGAAATATTATTGCATCTGTACATTGCTCTGGCAAGCATGGCCATTTTAATATTTTCTTCTATCCATGATCATGAACTTGTCTCCATTTCTTGGTGTCAGCTCTGATTTCTTTGAGAAGCTTTTTGCAATTCTCATTTTATAGATCTTTTATCCTCCTGATGAGCTGCATTCCTAGGTATTTTAATCTTTGTGTGGCTACTGTCATTGGGATTGCATTCAGCTTGATTTGGCTCTCAGCTTGGATGTTGTTGGTGTATAGCAATGCTACAAAGTTTTCTACATCGATTTTGTATACTGAAAGTTCACAGAAGTTTATGTGTGTGTGTGCGTGTGTGTGTGTGTGTGTGTGTGTGTGTGTGTGTGTTAAGTTGGATCTAAGAACTTTTGGGCAGAGACTATGGGGTCTTCTAGATATGAAATGACGTTGTTTGCAAACAGAGATAGTTTGGCTTCCTCTCTAGTTGGATGTTTTTTATTTCTTTGTCTTGCCTGATTGCTCCGGCTAGGACTGCCACTACTACGTTAAATAGTAGTAGTCAGGGTGGGCATTATTGTCTTCCTCTAGGTCTCAGGGGAAATGCTTCTTGCTTTTGTCCATTCAGTAATGTTGGCTGCAGGTTTCTCATGGATGACTCTTAATGACTGCTATTATTTTGATAAATTCCTTCTCTCGCTTTTCTTTCCTTTTTCCTTTCCTCTTTCCTTTCCCCTTTCCTTTCCTTTCTGTCAGCTTTGTAGCCCAGGCTAGAGCACAGTGGTGCAATCTCAGCTCACTGCAACCTCTGCCTCCTGGGTTCCTGTTCAAGAAATTCTCCTGCCTCAGCCTCCTGAGTAGCTGGGATTACAAGCCCTTGCCACCATGCCCAGCCAATTTTTTTATTATTAGTAGAGACAGTGTTTCACCATGTTGGCCAGGCTGGTCTTTAACTCCTAACCTTATGATCCACCCATCTTGGTCTCCCAAAGTGCTGGGATAACAGGCGTGAGCCACCATGCCTGGCCTCTTATGTATATTTCTTCAATGCCTAGCTTGTTGAGGGTTTCTCACATGAAGGGATGTTGGATTTTATTGGAAGCCTTTTATGCATCTACTGGAATAATCATGTGATTTTTGTTTTTAGTTCTGTTTATGTGATGATTCACATGTACTGGTTTGTAGATGTTGAATCAAGCTTGCATCCCAAGGATAAAGCTTACTTGATCATGGTGGATTAGCTTTTTTATGTGCTGCTGGAATTCAATTGCTAATATTTTGTAGAGGATATTTGGCCTAAAGTTTTTTTCTTGTGTCTCTGCCATGTTTTGGTATTAGAATAATGCCGGTTTCATAGAATAAATTGGGGAGCAGTCCAGCTTTCTTAATGTTTTGGAATAGTTTTAGTCAGAATGGTACTGGCTCTTCATTGTACATCTGGTAGAATTTGGCTGTGTATTCATCTGGTCCTGGGATTTTTCTTCTTTTTAGGTTTTTTATTATTGATTCAGTCTTAGAACTCACTTTTTGGTCTCTTCAGGGATTGAGTTTCTTCCTTGTTTAATATTGAGAGGTTGTATCTTTCCAGAACTTACCCATTGCTTCCAGGTTTTCTAGTTTTTGTGCACAGTGGTGTTTATAGTAGACATAAGAAGTCAATTTATAAATTGGTGTGCTCCTCAGATACTTAGATTTTCTTGTTGAACTCTTTATAGTTATGTTTTTGTATTTATGTGGGGTCTGTGGTAATGTCCCTTTTGCCATTTCTGATTGTGTTTATTCAGATGTCCTCCTTTAAAAAATTGATCTAACTAATGATTTATAACCCTTATTTATTCTTTAAAAAAAAGCCCTGAATTCATTTATCTTTTGTATAGCTTTGAATGGCTCAATTTCCTCCAGTTCAGCTCTGATTTTGGTTATCTCTTGTCTTCTGCCAGCTTTGGCACTGGTTTGCTCTTTTTTTCCTAATTCATTCAGGTGTGTTGTTAGGTTGTTAATATGATGACTTCATAGTGTTTGATATGGTCATTTAGCACTATAAGCTTCCTTCCTAACACTGCCTTTGCTGTGTCCCGGAGATTCTGGTATGTTGTATCTTTGTTCTCACTAATTTAAAAGAACTTCTTGATTTCTGCCTTAATTTCATTGTTTAACTAATTGTCATTCAGAAACAGGTTGTTTTATATTCATATAATTCCATGGTTTTGATCAATCTACTTGCTCTTGATTTTTATTTTTATTTTGCACTGTGCTCCAAGAGTGTGGTTGGTGTGCTTTTGTTTCTTTGAATTTGCTGAGAATTGCTTTATGGCTGATTGTATAGTCAGTTTTAGAGTATGTGCTTTGTGTAGATGTATACTCTACTATTTTTGGGTGGAAGGTTCTGTAGAAGTCTGTTAGGCCCACTGGCTCAAGTATCAACTTCAGGTCCCAAATAACTTTATTAGTTTTTTGCCTTGATAATTTGTCTAATAATATCAGTGTGCAGTTGAAGTCTCCCACTATTATTTTATGGTTATCTATGTGTCTTTATAGGTCTCTAATAATTTATTTTATAAATTGGTGTGCTCCTGTGTTGAGTGTATGTGCGTGTGTGTGTGTGTGTCAGATACTTAGATTTTCTTGTTGAATTGAACTGTTTATCATTATGTAATAATACCTTTCTTTAACTTCTTTGCTTGTTGGATCAATATCTGGTCTGAAATTGAAATAGCAACCTTTCCTTTTTTCTGTTTTCTACATGCTTTGGAGATTTTTCTCCATTTCTTTATTTTGGTCCTGTTTGTGTTATTGCATGCAAGATAGGTCTCTTCAACATCGAATACAGTTGGGCTTTGCATCTTTTCCAACTTGTGTCTCGTAATTGGGGCATTTCACACATTTCCATTCAAGGTTAAAATTAATATGTGTGGAATTGATTTTGTCCTCTGTTTTTAGCTTCTTCTTATGTAGACTTGATTGTGTAGTTGCTTCATGTTGTTAATGGTTTTTATACATAAGTAAGTTACTGTGGTGGCTTATGATGCTCTTTTCTTTCCATATGTAGAAAATGGATGAATCTGGAGAACATCATCCTCAGCAAACTGACACAAGAACAGAAAATGAAACACCGCATATTCTCACTCATAGGTGGGTGATGAAAAATGAGAACACATGGACACAGAAAGGGGAGTACTAAACACTGGGGTCTATTGGGGGGAAAAGGGGAGGGCCAGTGGGAGGGGGAGGTGGGGAGGGATAGCCTGGGGAGAAATGCCAAATGTGGGTGAAGGGGAGAAGAAAAGCAAAGCACACTGCCATGTGTGTACCTACACAACTGTCTTGCATGCTCTGCTCATGTACCCCAAAACCTATAATCCAATAAAAATTTTAAAAAAAGACCTCTTAAAAGCAGTTCTGCTGTATTCCCTTAGCATTTGCATATCTGAAGAAAATTTTAGGGTTTCTTTTGCTTATGGAGCTTAGTTTGGCTAGATATAAAATTCTTGGTTGAAATTTATTTTCTTAAATTTTTTAAAAAAATTTTTGTGGGGACACAGGTGTATATATTTTGGGGGTACATGAGATACTGTTATACATGTATTCAATAAATAATAATTGCATTATGACAAAGGGGTTGTGCATCCCCTCAAGTATTTATCCTTTGTGTCAAATTTATTCTACTCTTAGAATAAATGAATAAGGGCTCATATTTGATAGCACAACAGGGTGACTATAATCAATAGTAATTTAATTGTACACATAAAAATAACTGAATATAATTAACATTTGTACCCCCAATTATCTCCACCTCCCTCCACTCCCTACAAGAAGCTGCCCAGTTTCTTGTTATCATCTTTCTACTCTCTGTCTCCTTGAGTTCAATTGTTTTGATTTTTATATCCCATAGATAAGTGAAAACATGTGATGATTGTTTTTCTCCCCTGGCTTAATTCATTTAATGTATCTGTCTGTTTGGTCTGAAATTAAAATAGCAACATTTTAATTGCAATTAAAGACTTCTAGCAAATAGAGTCTTCTAGTTTTTTTTTTCTCTTAAGTTATGAGGTACATGTGCAGATCTTGCAGGATTGTTACATAGGTATACAAATGCCATGGTAGTTTGCTGCCTGCATCCCTCCATCACCTACATTAGGTGTTTCTTCTAATGTTATCCCTCCTCAATCTCCCCATCCTCTGCTATCCCTCCCCTAGCCCCCCACCCCCAACAGACCCCAGTGTGTGATGTTCTCCTCCCTTTGTCCATGTGTTCTCATTGTTCAGCATCCACTTATGAACATGTGGTGTTTGGTTTTCTGTTCCTCTGTCAGCTTGCTGAGAATTATGTTTTCCAGATTCATCCATGTCCCTGCAAAGGACACGAACTCATCCTTTTTTATGGCTGCATAGTATAGCATGGTATATATGTGTCACATATTCTTTATCCAGTCTATCTTTGATACGCATTTGGGTTGGTTCCACATCTTTGCTATTGTAAACAGTGCCACTATGAACATACATGTACATGTGTCTTTATAATAGAATGATTTATAATCCTTTGGAAATACACCCAGTAATGGGATTGCTGGGTCAAATGGAATTTCTATTTCTAGGTCCTTGAGGAATTGCCACACTGTCTTCCACAATGGTTGCACTAATTTACACTTTCACCAACAGAGTAAAAGTGTTCCTATTTCTCCACATTCTTTCTGCCAAGATGGCTGAATAGGAACAGCTCTGGATTTCAGTTCCCAGCAAGAGTGACACAGAAGGCAAGTGATTGCATTTCCAACTGAGGTACCAGTTTCATCTCAATGGGACTGGTTGGACTGTGAGTGTAGCCCAAGGAGGGCAAACCAAGGTAGGGTAGGGTGCTGCCTCAGCTGGGAAGTGTGAAGGACCCCCACATACACACCCAATGGAGGCCATTGGGGACTTTTCTGGCCACTCCAGCACTCACTCCAGTTTGGATGCTATGCTTCTCCTGAGGTCTTTGCAGCCCACAGACAAGAAGATTCCTGCTGGGCCAACAGCTTCCATGGGTTTCCAGCACAAATTTGGGTGGCTACTTCAGCTGGAGCCACAGTTCTCCAGCACAAACCTGAGTGGCTGTTTTGGCTGGCACCTGGAGTGCCTGTGAGACAGAGCTGCCCATACACTCCAGAGAAAGGGTGCTGAAGGCGGCGAGCCAGGTGATCGGACTTGGCAGGTCCTACCCTGATGGATACCAGCAGACTGAATCCCACTGGTTTGGGAGTTTCACAGCCAACACAGCAGTTTGAGCTCAACTCAAACTCAGTGGGGGGAAGGAGTTTGGCCATTACTGAGGCAGCCCGCCATTACCGAAGCAGTTCTAACTTTAGTTGTGTAAACAAATGCACAAGGAAGTTCACACAGCAACTGGGTGGAGTCTGTGGCAGCTCAGCAACACCTCTTCAATAAGACTGTAACTATACTTTCTTCTTCCTGGGCAGGGCATCTCTGAAAAAAGGCAGCAGTCCATCAGGGACTTGTAAATAAAGCCCCACCTTTCTGGAACAGAGTACCTGGGAAAAGGGGTGGTTGTGAGTTCTGCTGCAGCAGATGTAAACATACCTGCCCAGTAGTTCTGAAGGGAGCAACAGAGCTCTCGGGACAGCACTTGAGCTCTGATAAGGGACAGACTGCCCCCTTAAGTAGCTCCCTGACCCCTTTATATCCAAAGAAACACCTCATACAGGAGAGCTCTGGCTGACATCTGGCGGGTATCCTCCTGGGACAAAGTTTCCAGAGGAAAAAACAGGCAGCAATCCTTGCTTTTTTAATGCCCCCGTAGGTGATAACCAGGCAAGCAGGGTCTGGAGTGGACCTCCAATAGTCCTGCACCAGGGGACCTGACTGTTAGAAGGATAACTAACAAACAGAAAGAAAAAGCTTCAACATCAACAGAAAGGACATCTACTCAAGAGACCCCATCCAAAAGTCACCAACTTCAAAGACCAAAAGTAGATAAATCCATGAATATGGGGAAAAAACAGTGCAAAGAGGATGAAATCACAAAAAACTGAAACACCTCTCTTCCTCCAAGGGATCACAACTCATCAGCAAGGGAACAAAACTGGATGGAGAACAAGTTAGACAAATTGGCAGAAGCAGGATTCAGAAGCTGGGTAATAACAAACTTCTCTGAGCTAAAGGAACATGTTCTTTAGCTAGGAACTAAGGAAACTAAGAACCTAGAAAAAAGGTTAAATGAAATGCTAACTAGAATAACCATCTTAGAGAAGAACATAAATGACTTGATGGGGCTGAGAAACACAGCATGAGAACTTGGCAAAACATACACAGGCTTCAAAAGCTGAATCAATCAAGCAGAAGAAAGGATATCAGAGATTGAAGATCAACTCAATGAAATAAAATGAGAAGGCAAGATGAGAATAAAAAGAATGAAAAGAAATGAACAAAGTTTCCAAGAAATACAGGATTATGTGAAAAGACCTAATATACATTTCATCAGTGTACTTGAATGTGAAGGGGAGAATGAATCCAAGCTGGAAAACACTCTTCAGGATGTTATCCAGAACTTCCCAACCTAGCAAGGCAGGCCAACATTCAAATTCAGGAAATACAGAGAACACCACAAAGATATTCCTCAAGAAAAGCAACCCCAAGACACATAATCATCAGATTCACCAGGGTTGAACTGAAGGAAAAAATGCTAAGAACAACCAGAGAGGAAGGTCGGGTTACCCACAAAGGGAAGCCCATCAGACTTGCAGTGGATCTCTCAGCAGAAACCCTACAAGCCAGAAGAGAGTGGGGGCCAATATTCAACATCCTTGGAAAGAACTTTCAACCCAGAATTTCATATCCAGCCAAACTCAGCTTCATAAGTGAAAGAGAAATAAAATCCTTTACAGACAAGCAAATGCTGAAAGATTTTGTCCCCACCAGGCCTGCCTTACAAGAGTGCCTGAAGGAAGCACTAAACCTGGAAAGGAACAATTACCAGCCACTGAAAAAAAGTACCAAATGGTAAAGGCCATCAAGACCTCTAGTTTTATTTCATGATATTTCAAATAACAGGGTCTCATTCCTTTTTTAAGGCTGAATAGTACTTGATTGTGTATAAGTACTATATTTTCTTTAACCATTTATCTGTTGATGGGCAGAGGATTAAGTTGGCCCCTGTTAGGTTGCTTTCAAATACTGTCCATTGTGAACAGTGCTGTAACAAACATGCAAGTGTATATATCTTTTCCATATTTTTATCTCATTTCCTTTGGTTAGATATTCAGCAGTGGGATTGCTGAATCACAAGGTAGGTCTATTCATTAGTTTTCTGAGAAAACTCCAAAGTTTTCTTCATAGTGATTGTTCTAATTTATATTCACACCAACAGTGTATGATGGTTCTATTTTTCTCTGCATTCTTACCAGCATTTGTTATTGCCTGTCTTTTGGATGAAAGCCATTGAAACTGGGGTATGACGATATCTCATGATAGTTTGGATTTGCATTTCTCTGATGATTAGTGGGATGTTGAGTACTTTTTCATCTGCCTATTTGGCATCTTATGTTTTCTTTTGAGAAATAGCTATATTTTGCCCATCAAAATATTTCGCAAATATTTTGCCCATCAAAAAAACGGGAATTATAAGATTTATTCCTATAGAGTTGTTTGAGCTCCTTATATATTTTGGATTTTAAGCCCATGTCAGATAGGCAGTTTACAAATATTTTCTTCCATTCCATGGGTTGTCTTTTCAGTTTTTTGATTGTATTCTTTCTTGTGCAGAAGCTTTTTAACTAAATGTTATCCCATTTATGTTTATCTACTCAAGAAACTTTTGCCTACATCAGTGTCCTGAAGAGTTTCCCCAAAGTTTTCTTGCAGTAGTATCATAGTTCAAAGTCTTAGATTTAAGTCTTTAATGCATTTTGATTTATTTTTCTATATGGTGAGAGATAAGGGTCTAGTTTTATTCCTCTGCATATGGATATCCAGTTTTCCCAGCATCATTTATTGAAGAGATTATCTTACCCAGGGATGTTATTGGCAGCTTTTTTGAAAAGCAGTTCACTATCAGTGTGTGAATTTATTTCTGGGTTCATTATTCTTTTCCATTGGTATTTGTGTCTGTTTCCAATACCATGCCATTTTGGTTACTATAGCTCTGTAGTATAATTTGAAGTCATGTAATGCATTTCCTCCACGTTTTTCTGTTTGTTCAAGATAGCTTTGGCTATTCTGGATGTTTTGTGTTTCCAAATAAATTTTAAGATAGCATATATTTTTTAATTTCTGTGAAGAATGTCATTAGTATTTTTATGTGGATTGCATTGAATCCACACACTACTTCAAGTAGTATGGACAGTATGTTCCAATCTATGAACATGACATATCTTTCCATATTTGGTGTCCTCTTCAATTTCTTGAGTCAGTGTTATATAGTTTTCATAGAAAGATCTGTCACTTCTTTGGTTAATTCCTAAGTATTTAACTTTATTTGTGGTTATTGTAAATGACATTAATTTCCCATTTCCTTTTTAGATGGTTCACTATTGGCATTGTAAACCAAAAAGTATCAATGAATTTAGAAAGTTTATTTTGCCAAGGTTGGGGATGTACCTATGACACATCAGGAGGTCCTAAAGACAGCTAGCTTTTATACATTTTTATGGAGACATAAGACATCAATCAATATGTACATTGGTTTAGTTCAGTAAGGTGGTAAAGTTTAAAGTAATAGGATGAGGGGCTTCCAGGCGAGAAGTAGATAAAAGACAAAAGGTTGCATTTTTTTGAGTCTTTGATCATCCTTCCACTGAATACACAATTTAATCTGGCTCAGTTAATCTACATTTTTACATAAACAATAGGGCAGAAGAAGCAATCAGATATGCATTTATCTCAGGTGAGCCTCAGAGTAATAACTGAGTTTTGTCTATCCTTTGTCCACAAAGAATTTCCTTGTGGGCAACTTGTGAGGGAGGAATGCAGCTTTTTATCTTTGTAGCTATCTTATTTAGGAATAAAATAAGAAGCAGGTTTGCCTGGCATTGTTCCCAGAATAACTTTTTACTTGGCTTAGTAATTTTGGGATCCTAAGATTTATTTTCCTTTCACAGCATATATAAATAATTCTGAATTTGTATGTTGATTTTAATATCTTGCAACTTTATGGAATTTGTTTATCAGTTCTAATAGTTTTTTGGTAGACTTCTTAGTTTTTTCCAAATATATGATTTGCAAACAAGGATAATTTGAACTTTTTCTATTCTAAATTGGATGGACTTACTTTTTTCCTCTTGTCTGACTGCTCTAGCTAGGACTTTGAGTACCATGTTGCATAATAGTGGTGAAAGTATGCATTCTTACCATGTTTCAGATCTTGAAGGAAAGGTTGGTTTAAATGTTTTCTTTATGGGCAGGCATCAGCTTACTTTGGTTGGTTTTGCTTTCTGATATAACAGGGCAGCATTGAGTTTCATGCCTCACAATTGCTGAGTTCTTCCACTGCCCAGTGCACAGAAATACTCTCCATGTGATGCTATCACTGATGGAGGATGGGGAAGGTGTGGTTTCAGAGATTTAAAATTTTTTTTCCTATCTTTTCAATGATATCAAGTTAAAACAAGTTACTGCTTGTGCTCACCTGAGTGTTGATTCATATGAAGATACTTTTGGTGTAGGTATCTGTTAAATTGGTGTCCTTTCATGAGGAATACTCCATGGAGACTTCTATTCCACCATCTTGCCCCATCTTCCAAGTTTTTTTATTTATTATACTTTAAGTTCTGTTATACATGTGCAGAACATGCAGGTTTGTTATATAGATATACATGTGCCATGGTGGTTTGCTGCAACCATCAATCCATCATCTACATGAAGTATTTCTCCTAATGCTATTCCTCCACTAGGCCCCCATCCCTGGCAGGCCCCAATGCATAATGTTCCCTTCCCTGTGTCCATGTGTTCTCATTGTTCAACTCCCACTTTTGAGTGAGAATATGTGGTGTTGAGTTTTCTGTTCCTGTGTTAGTTTGTGGCTAGTAATAGTTTCGAGCTTCATTCATGTCCCTGCAAAGGACATGAACTTATCCTTTTTTATGGCTGCATAGTATTCCATGGTGTATATTGCCATGTTTTCTTTATTTTTTTTTTTAATTTTTTATTGGATTTTAGGTTTTGGGGTACATGAGCAGAGCATGTAAGACAGTTGCATAGGAACACACATGGCAGTGTGCTTTGCTTTTCTTCTCCCCTTCACCCACATTTGGCATTTCTCCCCAGGCTATCCCTCCCCACCTCCCCCTCCCACTGGCCCTCTCCTTTTCCCCCCAATAGACCCCAGTGTTTAGTACTCCCCTTTCTGTGTCCATGTGTTCTCATTTTTCATCACCCACCTATGAGTGAGAATATGCGGTGTTTCATTTTCTGTTCTTGTGTCAGTTTGCTGAGGATGACGTTCTCCAGATTCATCCATGTTCCTACAAACGACACAAACTAATCATTTCTGATTGCTGCATAATATTCCATGGTGTATATGTGCCACATTTTTCCAATCCAGTCTATTATCAATGGGCATTTGGGTTGATTCCAGGTCTTTGCTATTGTAAACAGTGCTGCAATGAACATTCGTGTACATGTGGCCTTATAGTAGAACGATTTATAGTCTTTTGGATATATACCCAGTAATGGGATTGCTGGGTCAAATGGAATTTCTATTTCTAAGGCCTTGAGGAATCGCCACACTGTCTTCCACAATGGTTGAACTAATTTACACTCCCACCAACAGTGTAAAAGTGTTCCTTTTTCTCCACATCCTCTCCAGCATCTGTTGTCTCCAGATTTTTTAATGACCGCCTACTCCTTGCCTACTCCTATGTCCTGGATAGTTTTGCCTAGATTTCCATCTAGGGTTTTTATGGTGCCAGGTCTTATGTTTAAGTCTTTAATCCATCTAGAGTTAATTTTAGTGTAAGGTGTCAGGAAGGGGTCCAGTTTCTGCTTTCTGCACATGGCTAGCCAGTTTTCCCAACACCATTTGTTAAACATGGAATCCTTTCCCCCTTGCTTGTTTGTGTCAGGTTCATCAAAGATTGTATAGTTGTATGTATGTTGTGTTGCCTCCGGTGCCTCTGTTTTGTTCCATTGGTCTATATCTCTGTTTTGGTACCAGTACCATGCTGTTTTGATTACTGTAGCCTTGTAGTATAGTTTGATCTTTTTACCATTATGTAATGGCCTTCTTTGTCTCTTTTGATCTTTGTTGCTTTAAAGTCTATTTTATCGGAGATGAGAATTGCAACTCCTGCTTTTTTTTGCTTTCCATTTGCTTGGTAAATCTTCCTCCATCCCTTTATTTTGAGCCTTTGTGTATCCTTGCATGTGAGATGGTTTTCCTGGATACAGCACACTGATGGATTTTGGCTTTTTATCCAATTTGCCAGTCTGTGGCTTTTGATTGGTGCATTTAGTCCATTTACATTTAGGGTTAATATTGTTATGTGTGAATTTGATACTGCCATGTTGATGCTAAGTGGCTGTTTTGCCTGTTAGTTGTTGTAGATTCTTCATTATGTTGATGCTCTTTAGCATTCAGTGTGATTTTGGACTGGCTGGTACTGGTTGATCCTTTCTATGTGTAGTGCCTCTTTTAGGAGCTCTTGTAAAGCAGGTCTGGTGGTGACAAAATCTCTGAGTACTTGCTTGTTCGCAAAGGATTTTATTTTTCCTTCATTTCTGAAGCTCAGTTTGGCTGGATATGAAATTCTGCGTTGAAAGTTCTTTTCTTTAAGAATGTTGAATATTGGCCCCCACTCTCTTCTGGCTTGTAGTGTTTCTGCCGAGAGATCTGCTGTGAGTCTGATGGGCTTCCCTTTGTGGGTGACTCGACCTTTCTCTCTGGCTGCCCTTAGTATTCTCTCCTTTATTTCAACCTTGTTGAATCTGACGATTATGTGCCTTGGTGTTGCTCTTCTTGCAGAATATCTTTGTGGTGTTCTCTCTATTTCCTGCATTTGAGTGTTGGCCTGTCTTGCTAGGTGGGGGAAGTTTTCCTGGATGATGTCCTGAAGAGTATTTTCCAGCTTGGATTCATTCTCTTCGTCTCCTTCTGGTACACCTATCAAACGTAGGTTAGGTCTTTTCACATAGTCCCACATTTCTTGGAGACTTTGTTCATTCCTTTTTGTGCTTTTTTCTCTGATCTTGGTTTCTCGTTTTATTTCATTGAGTTGGTCTTCGACTTCAGATATTCTTTCTTCTGCTTGGTCAATTTGGCTATTGAAACTTGTGCATGCTTTGCGAAGTTCTCGTATTGTGTTTTTCAGCTCCTTTAATTCATTAATATTCCTCTCTAAGGTATCCATTCTTGTTATCATTTCCTCATATCTTTTTTTAAGTTCCTTAGTTTCTTTGCATTGATTTAATACATGTTCTTTTAGCTCACAAAAGTTTCTCATTATCCACCTTCTGAAGTCTAATTCTGTCATTTCTTCACAGTCATTCTCCATCCAGCTTTGCTCCCTTGCTGGTGAGGAGTTTTGGTCCTTTCTAGGAGGTGAGGTGTTCTGGTTTCGGGTGTTTTCCTCCTTTTTTCGCTGGTTTCTTCCCATCTTTGTGGGTTTATCCGCTTGTCATCTGCGTAGTTGCTGACTTTTCGATTGGGTCTCTGAGTGGACACCCAGATTGTTGATGATGAAGTATTTCTGTTACTTGGTTTTTCTTCTACCAGCCTAGCCCCTTCACTGTTCGACTGCTGAGGTCCACTCCAGGCCCTGCTTGTCTGGGGTGCACCTCTAGCAGCTGTGGCACAGTGAGGGATGCTACCCGTTTCTTTTTCTGCTATCTTTGTCCCAGGAGGATGCCTGCCAAATGTCAGTCTTTTGGATATAGAGGGGTGAGAGAGCTGCTTGAGGAGACAGTCTGTACTTTTTTGGAGCTCAATTGCTGAGCTGTGAGCTCTGTTGTTCATTCAGGGCTGTTAGGCTGCTATGTTTGATTCTGCTGCAACAGAGCTCATTAAAAATACCCTTTTTTCCTCAAATGCTCTGTGTTGGGGGGTTCAGGCTTTATTTTTCGATGTCCGATGAGGTGTCCTGCCCAGCTAGAAGGCAGACTAGCCACTGTTTGGCTACCGAGGCTCCGCCCTGCTGTCGTGTGATTCGCCCTGTTCCTGCAGGCTCTGCTGTGGTCTCCGCCACGCCCTGCGGCGGAGTCTCTTTGTTGTAGCGTGTTGCCTCGGCAACGGCAGGCTGCGTCAGCAGTGGGCGTGTATCTCAGTAGGGACGGGTTGCCTCGGCAACGGCAGGCTGCGTCAGCAGTGGGCGTGTATCTGAGTAGGGACGGGTTGCTTCGGCAACGGCTGGCTGCGTCAGCAGTGGGCGTGTATCTCAGTTGGGGCGGGTTGCCTCGGTAGTGTTGGACGCCCCTCCCCCACAGAGCATCTCAGACCATCTGCTCAGGATAGTTTGAAATTGCGGTTTTGTTCGTCCCACTGGGTGTCCCAAACGATCTGTCCGTGCAATCCCCTGGGCTGGCCTACTGTCCAAGTCTCGTTCAGTCTCATGTCCAGCCCTCTCAAGTCTCAGGTTGCTGGTTCAACAGGGCACCCGGACAAGCACGTCCTGTGGGGATTGCTGGGTAGGGCCGGCCGCCACCGCCCCGGCTGCCGGCTTCGCCAGGCAGACCTACTGCCTGGCGTCCCATGTCTTTTTTATGCTTGGGAGTTTCCCCGTTCTGTGGGCAACAAAGATCAGTCTGGAAATGCAGCTCCAACTCACCTTTTGCGGATTCAACGAGAGCTCCAATCCTGGGTTGTTCTCACAGCACCATCTTGAGTCCTCAGGGCCTGCCATGTTTTCTTTATCCAGTCTATAATTGATGGGCATTTAGGTCGGTTCCAAATTTTTGCTACTGTGAACAGTGCTGCAATAAACATACTAGTGCATGTGTCTTATAATAGAATGATATATAATCCTTTGGGTATATACCCAGTAATAAAATTGCTGAGTCAAATAGTGTTACTGGTTCTAGATCCATGATGAATTGCCACATTTCTTTTTTTAAGAATGCTAAATACAAGCTCCCAATCTCTTCTGTATTGTAGGGTTTCTGCTGAATTATCTACCATTAGCCTGGTGGGGTTTCCTTTATAAGTGATCTGCCCCTTCTGTCTAGCTGCCTTCAATATTTTTTAAATTTTATTTTGACCTTGGAGAATCTAATGACCATGTGTCTTCAGGGTGGTCATCTTATATAGTATCTCACGGGGGTTTTCTGCATTTCCTGAATTTCAATCTTGGTCTCTCCAGAGAGGTAAAGGAAATTTTTATGGATAATATCCAAAGGCTATTTTCTAAGTTACTTTCTTTCTGTCTCTTTCATGGACACTAATTAATGGTAGATTTGGTATCTTTGTGTAATCCCATATTCCTCATGAGGTTTATTATTTATTATTTTTTTAAATTTTGATTTGATTAAGTTACTTTGGAGAACATGTTTTTGAGCCTTGACATTCTTTCCTCAGCTTGGTCTATTCTGCTGTTTTTGTTTTACAACCTGTGATTGTATCACAAAATTCTTGACATGAGTTTTTCAACTCTATCACATCAGTTTGATTCTTTCTTAAATGACTGTTTACTCTTTCAGCTCTTGTACTGTTTTATCATATTCCTTAATGTTTCATGTATTGAGTTTTAGCTTTCTCTTGAATCCTGATGATTTTCATTCCTATCAGTATTCTGAATTCCAAGTCTGTCATTTCAGCCAGTTCACCCTGGTTAGAATCTTTGCTGTTGAAGTAGTGTGGTCATGTTTTTCTTTTTTTGAGTTGCCAGAGATCTTTCTCTGGCTCTTTCTCATCTCTGTGGGCTGATGTTCCTTTAGTCTTTGAAGTTGCTATCCTTCAGATTGGGTTTCTTGCTTTTATCTTGATGCCCTTGGGGCTTAATTCTGGTATAAGTTGGGCTCATTAAACTGGCTTCATTTTTGGAAGATTTTAGAGAAGAAAAGACTTGACTCAGCACTCCTCATCTGTGTGTACTCTGGGGGGCTGGTACTCTGGCTTTGTTCTTTAGCACCTCATGGTTTGGAACCTGTTGTGCTGGAAGGACCAAGATGTTCCCAGTCTCCTGACCATAACAATCTCATGGGTATTGCAGGTCAAAGTCCTCCTTCAGGTCAGTCACAGCAGGATCCATGCTTGCATGCAGGTGCTAGCATCTGCAGCAGCACAGCAGGTACTGGCGGGCACATAAATACCAGCATCAGTGCTCGCATTTGCACTGGTATTGGTGGTGCAGCAGAATGCCTGTGTGTCAGTGAGGTGTAGGGGCTCTGGAGTATACTTGTACTAACAGTGATGGTGCAGACCAGTGCACATGCACCCATGTGCTGTCAGGGCAGAAGTGGTGAGGTCTCCCCATTGGCATGTAGCAGCAAAGTGGTTGGGGGATGGGCATGGGAGAGTACATGCCAGCAACGCAGCAGGGTTATGCCATAGTGAAGAGAGGCTGTAGTTAGGCTGGTGCACATTGGTGGAACTGGTCTGCTGGAGCTCTCTGATGGGCAAGTGTGATGGTCTGCTGTCAAAGTAGTTGCAATGAGAGACCACAGAAACCGCTCTGGTGCATCTGAAACTGCACTGCAGGAGAGTGTGGCCATTCTGGGGTTCCATGAGAGGTCAGCAGACAGAGGGGCAATCATAGCAGTCTGGCCCCATCTTTCAGGCAATATTACCCTACTCTGTCCATGTCCACCAGTCACCCTAAAGTTAAAGTCCTCTCGAAGAGTATGGCAAGCCTTGGGCTATGGATATTGTTGACTGTACTCCACTGTAGACATTCTTGCACCAAAACCTCTGTTATCTGTACAGGCTGGAGTCCTTCCTTTTCCACTTCTCTAAGCAGCTCTCCCTCCTCACTCAAGTATCCATGGCAGTTGTGAAATCTCCTGCTGCTGGAATTCCGCAGGTTTGTGGCAAGAGTGGCCCCGTCCTCACTTGTTCAACTCGCCTCTTCTCCGGTAGTCTCTGGGAATCAAGAACAAGTCTTGGTGCTCAGCAAAACTAGGATTCTCCGCTTCCTTCCACTTCAGCCCAGTGGCTGCATCCTCTCTCCATTCGCTTTCAATGCCTTCCCTCTGAAGATTTGCTGAAAATATGCCAGTCTACCTGAAGTCTGGTCTCTCAGTGGAAGCTCTTCCTCCTGGCTGTGTCTATTTGGCCATCTTGGCTCCTCCTTCTAGGGCTGCTTTAAAATCAGTGTCACATATTCTGACATCTGTGCCATGTCTATGTATCTTTTGACTGTCTTTTCTCATTTCTTTGAGATTTTTCTACTTTTTGGTTGAATGACTGGTTTTAGATTGTGTCAGAGATAGTTTGAACATTGTTATGGAGCCTTTGAGTGCCATTTACATTTTCTATTTTAGCAGTAAAGTCAACCAATTTAGGTTTAGAATGCAACCCTTGGACCATTTTGTGGACTGTGACTCAAATGTCAGTTTAGTTTTCAGAGACTCTTCTGCGCTTTTGTGGTTAGCTCTGTTTGTGTGCTACCCCGAGGCCAATTTGAAACCTCAGTGGCATTACATACCATAATTCTGTTCTCAAACCATTTGCTGTGCTGATTCTGGTCAATGCCATGCAAGGGTTGGCTGGAATCTACCAGGACTTTTAGTACACAGATTTAGAGAACTACTTTCTCCAGCATTGTCTGCTCTGTAGCTTTGCCCCCATTCTCTAGTTCAAAGGTGCTAGTTTGCTACCGATTTGTTGTTGTTCACTTAGTGCAGGCAGGGATGACTGAGAATATTCTGCTCAAAGTCTCTACAGAGCACAGTGGGGAGAAGGAAGGGCATGGCCCCTGCTTACAGTACTGCAGAGTGAGTATGGTCAACAGGGCTGCACCCAACCTGCTTCAGAGCACCTGGTGAGTAGAGTTAGTTCAACTCTCATTTGAACGGTGGGGATGGGTGACAAAGCATCACCCACAGTCTTCACAGAGCCTAGTGGGAAGTGGGAGAGATGGGCATAGTTGCAGAGCTAACATCTGCAGACCTTTATTCTTCCTGGTCTTTTGACTATGGAGAAAAAAAAGGTTTATGCTTTCCTTGGGCTTTTTTGGTATATGTCCATTTGTGATTCTAATTCCAGGATGCTCTAGGAGATCCCTCCGTCTCTAAAGTCTCTAGTCAGAAGTCTCTAGCTTTATTCTTTACCTTTTAATGTTTTTAAAATAATTATTTTATTCATTTTGTTGTTGTAATTAGTGGGAACAATAGAGTAAAATGTGCTTGTTCCATCTTGCCCAGAACCAGGAGCTCTGTGTTTTTTATGCTTCTGCCTATTTTATTTTTCCTTTTATTGCCTATTTCTTTTTCTCTTGACCAACTCCTTTTTCTCTTTATGATTTAGCCCAGGGGAAGCACCATATGTTGTCCACAGTGATTAAAGTAATTACGCTTCCACCAACAGTATATAAGCATTACTTTTTCTCTACAACCTTGCCAGTATCTTTTTTTTTTTTTTTTGCTTTTCTATGATAGCTATTTTTGATTGGTGTGAGATGACAGCTCATTGTGGTTTTTATTTGCATTTGTCTAATGATCAGTAATGTTGAGCTTCTTTTTCCATATGATTGTTGGCTGTATGTATATCTTCTTTTGAAAGGTGTCTGTTCATGTCCTTTGCCCTCTTTTTTATGAGGTTATTTTTTTTCTTGTAAATTTGTTTAAGTTCCTTATGTATGATAGATATTAGACATTTGTTGAATGCATAGTTTGAAAAACGTTCTTTCATTCTGTAGGTTGTCTGTTTATTGATAGTTTCTTCTGCTGCTCAGAAGCTCTTTACACTATTCACAACACTAAAAACATGGAATAAACCTAAATACCTATTAGTGATAGACTAGATTAAGAAAATGTGATACATATATGTAATGAACTACTATGCAGCCATATAAAAGAACAGCATCATATCCTCTGCAGGGGCATAAATGGAGATGGAGGGCATTATCCTTAGCAAACTAACACAGGAACAGAAAACCAAATATTGCATGTTTTCATTTATAAGTGGGAGGTAAGTGACGAGAACACATGGACACATAGAGGGGAACAACACATGCTGAGGCCTATCAGAGGGTGGAGGGTGGGGAAAGGAGAGGGTCATGAAAAATAAATAACTGATGGGTACTAGGCTTAATACCTGAGTGATGAAATAATCTATGCAACAGTCACCCATGACACCAGTTTACCTGTCTAACAAACCTGCACATATACCCCTGAACTTAAAAGTTAAAAAAAGAAATTTTAAATAATATAAAAAATTAACCTAGAGTTTATCTCCTAAATGAAGTCTTCTTGGTACTCAAAGGTTGCTATATATGGCCATTCTTGTCAGTGTTACTCCTCCTCTCTAATTGTATTTACTTCATTGTTCATTTCTGTGTCTATTGTTCTAATCATATTGTGTGTGAATTCTTTTAGGGAACTCAACATTGTAACTTCAGTGTCTAATTTCCTGACATATGGTAGGAACTTAATAAATGGTTACTGAATAAATGAATGGGAGGAAAAAACAAGTTATGTATTAATTCCTATTTCCTTAAATTAAATGATTGGAAATTTCTTATTTTGTACCTATTGTGTTCCAGAAATCCTTCTTGGCACTGGGAATCCAGAGGTGATGAGAGGGAATGTTCCCTGATTTTACAGGGCTTACATTCTTCTAGGAGGGATGAATAATAACAATCAGCAAATGCAAGATCTTTATAACTAATAATAAATGTTGTTTGCAGTGAAGAAAACTGAAAGAGAGGGTAAACACAGATCAAATGTTGGAGAAAAATTTATTGAGGGGACATTTGAATTAAGACAGGAATTCTAAAAGGGAGAACTGAGAATGTGTTGAGATACAAGTTCTAGGCAGATGGAACAGCAATTGCTAAGGATCTCATGAAGTAGAGTTATTAGTGTTTGCCACATAGTTTCAGCTACTAGGCACACTGCTGTGTTATAGAAAATTATTAATAACAAAAGGTGTCAACATTGTATTTAAGCCATCTTTCTATTTCTCAGGGCCCCCACTAGAGTGTCTTACATAGAGCAGATGCTCATACTACAATAAATTTCAAATGAAATTATTTTTACTGATGTAGAAACTCATTATATTAGCTCTTTATTTTTAATATCAAAAATATTTCTATAAATAACATTGTTTCTGAATCTCATGGCTACTATGGATTTATTTTATTGTGTCATAATAATTGATGTACACGTAGGTATACTTAGATGCCTCAGAATGTATTATGGTCAGAAATTTGTATTTTATTTATGTTTGCCTACCTAGTGCCTAGAGAAATGCTAACCAAATAAAAGATGTTCATTGAATATATGCATGATAGACAAAATAGATTTATTTTACTGGGTCTATAGGTTATTATAATTCTGGAAAAATAGTCCTTTCTAGGTTGCATATGTTTATAACTCCTTAAAGACATGATTATGCTTTTTGCTATATATCAATTATGAAGTATGTGAACAAAATACTTCCAATTTCACATAAGATACACAGACTTTCTTCAGAGCCTATAATACTTTTTGTGAAAATAAAATTGAAGCTATCCCTATGTTACACTTTGATTTTTATTCATATCAAATGCTTGTATTTTTAAACTTATTTTTATAAAAATACTTCAAATAATTAAAATATTACCCCCAGTTCTGTGTTTAAAACAAAGAAAAAAGAATATTCTTTGGTACTATTAAATTTATTTTGAAAATCTTTGTTGCTGAGCAGCAGCTAAAATAAACTCAAGCCTCTTTCTTCTTATGAAAGGCTTTTCCATTGTTTATAATCACAAACAGTACAATATACAGTAGCATTCCATTTTATAGATGCTATTCTTGGAACATTTTTAGTATGGCAGTAAGATTATAATGAAAATACAGACTTTGAACCTGACAATACCTGTGGTTGAATCTACCTCTAGTTAAGATCTTAGAGTCTGATTAACATGAAGATTATCACCATTCACTTATAAGATAATTGAATGAAAAAAATATATGTTAAGTACCTATTCCACTGGCTTGTTTGAAACTGAAACCTGAGAAGACCCCCCCTTAGTAGAGATAGTCAGCAGCAGACAGACCACATGAAGATGGCTTATTACTTCCAACCGAATACAAAATATAGTCCTCATTTTATATTGTATTCTTCTTCCCTCTTTAAACACCAGGATTAGGGAGAACAAGAACATAAGACCAGTTCTCTTCCATGAAGATGAAAACTCAAACCACCCTCTTTTGTACCTTTTTATTTCTAAGCCAGTGAGTAGTGGTGGTGGCGGCGGTGGTGTAAAGATTCTATTTCGAGTCAGATGTGATATTGGAATGTTAAAGTAGATGTAGTTTTATCAAAAGTGACTGGCAAAATCAAGAAAGAAAATTCATTTAGGTATAATAACAGATTAAAAATAAAACCATTTCGTGGATATACACTGTTATGATTAAGATATGGGTCCCCCAGCAATCCCATTACTGGGTATATATCCAAAGGACTGTAAATCGTTCTACTATAAGGACACATGAACACGAATGTTCATTGCAGCACTGTTCGCAATAGCAAAGACCTGGAACCAACCCAAATGCCCATCGATGATAGACTGGTCTGGGAAAATGTGGCACATATACAACATGGAATATCATGCAGCAATCAAAAATGATGAGTTCGTGTCCTTTGTAGAGACATGGATGAATCTGGAGAACATCATTCTCAGCAAACTGACACAAGAACCGAAAATGAAATACCGCATATTCTCCCTCATAGGTGGGTGATGAACAATGAAACACAGGGAAGGGAGTACTACACACTGGGGTCTATTGGGAGGAATAGGGGAGGGACAGCGGTCGGGGGGAGCTGGGGAGGGATAGCATGGGGAGAAATGCCCAATGTGGGTGAAGGGGCAGAAGGCAGCAAAATACACTGCCATGTGTGTACCTGTGCAACTATCTTACATGGTCTGCACATGTACCCCAAAACCTAAAACGCAATAAAAAAAAAAAAGATGTGGGTCCTAGAGGCAGAACCATGGTATACAGATTCTGACTTCACCACTTCCCAGATATGTTACTTTGGACCTTAGTTTTCTTCATCTGTAAAGAGGAAATTGAATTCTTCCTAGAAATGTGAAGATTTGATAAGGCAATATTTGTGTTTAGAACAGTGTTAGGTCCATAATAATTCCTCAACAAATCATGTATTTATCTAACTGTCATCATCATCATCATCATCATCTCACTGAATTGAGACTAGTTAATTTACTTGTTATATTTTTAGGGTGGTCAGGATTTAAGAATCTGCACTGTACAGATATTTTAGGCTGTCTGTCTGGATTGCTCTAATACCCAAACTTTCACTTGACTTCTTGTTATTCAGAATATCAAAGTAGCTTCCACTTCTATCATCACTTTCTACCATTGCTCTCTAATATACTGCCTTTATTAGACATATCACTACCTTCATTTGTGAAGTTTCTTATTAACTGTCTCTATGGCATAGACTATATTTCATGAGGGTAGAGACATTGCTTATCTTATTTATAGCTATAATTCCACTGTCCACAATAGTAGGTTCTTAATACATATATTAATATTTGGACTAAGTCACAGTCATGTTTTTTTCAGAATCAAGTGCTACTTTATTTATAGACTATATGTACAATCTAGGCATATGTGAATCATTTCGTGTTTAAATTTGTTAAAATATTGTTATTAAATTTTATAACATATCCTTCTCAGGCCACATTCTCCATTTCAGGATTTGGATTTGGAGTTTTTTTTAAAACAAATACAGTGTGGAATTAGTATAGCAAACTAAATATTTTGACATTATATTGATATAAAACAACAACTCAATTAAATGACTAGATTTTACAGTTTAATGAAATTATTTAATTCCTCTTTTAAAATTTCATTAAATTGTCCAAGTTAATACACTGGCAGGCATTTAATTATGTTAAAGCAGTTCTTGAAGGTGTCACAGTTAAGTTTAAAAGTAGTGTTTCTGCTCTCTTTTAAGAGACAAAACTAGAAAACTATGAAATATCTATAGTAGCTTTAACTTGTATATTAAATGTGGTTGCCAGTTGATAAATACAATTTATTTTAAAATCTGGTTGAAATATTGGAGTGATTAAAAATAAGAACAAAATGTCTTATATTTACCTTTATTTTAGCCTTCTATGTGGATTATTTCTTGCATTAAATTTGCATCTGGTATCATAATCCTGTCTAAAGAACTTCCTTCAATATCGATCCCAGGTGTTCTAATGAGAGAGACTCCTGGCCAACCCTAGGCATTCTAATAAAAGAGACACCTGGGTGACCCCAGCCATTCTAATACCACAGGCATTTTAAAGGGAGTGACTCCTGGTCAACCCTCAGCATTCTAAAGGGAGAGATTCCTGCTGACCTCAGGCAATCTAATGATAGAGACACCTGGGTGACACCAAGCAGTCTAATGGGAAAGACTCCTGGTGACCCAGATGTTGATTAAGTTTCAAAACACTTTGCAATGCAGTCAGGCATGCTTAGTCAAATTTATAAACAGTTTGTACCAATTCTTCTATGCATCATAGTACCTCGTGGTGCATTTCAGTCTAATAATAAGAACACCTGTAATGCTTATATCGTCATGTGCTGCATAACAGAGGAAAGTAGGAGTCCCACAGAACAGTCTTGGAGAGGTGGCAGGAGAGAGCATAGGAAGAGAAAAACAGAACACCCACAGATAAATGGTTTCCTTGCTGTCCAAATGCAACATTGCTTTTCTCCAGGTGACTTCATAGATTTAAATTGTTGCTGTTTAAGAAGATAATGGCACAGAAAGCAGAAACTGGACCCGTTCCTGACACCTTTACACTAAAATTAACTCCATATGGATTAAAGACTTAAACATAAGACCTAACACCATAAAAACCCTAGAAGGAAACCTAGGCAAAACCATTCAGGATAATAGGCATAGGCAAGGACTTCATGACCAAAACACCAAAAGCATTGGCAACAAAAGTCAAAATAGACAAGTGGGACCTAATTAAACTCCAGAGCCTCTGCACAGCAAAAGAAACAATCATTAGAGTGAACTGGCAACCAACAGAATGGGAAGAAGTTTTTGCAATCTACCCATCTGACAAAGGGCTAATATCCAGAGTCTACAAAGAACTAAAACAGATTTACAAGAAAAACCAAACCATTCAAAAGTGGGCAAAGGATATGAACAGACACTTTACAAAAGAAGACATATATGAAGCCAACAAACCTATGAAAAAATGCTCATCATCACTGGTCATTAGAGAGATGCAAATCAAAACCACATTGAGATACCATCTCACAGCAGTTAGAATGGCGATCATTAAAAAATCTGGAGACAACAGATGCTGGAGAGGATGTGGAGAAATAGGGACACTTTTACACGTTGGTGGGAGTGTAAATTAGTTCAACCATTGTGGAAGACAGTGTGGCGATTCCTCAAGGACTTAGAAATTCCATTTGGCCCAGCAATCCCATCACTGTGTATATAGCCAAAGGATTATAAATCATTCTATTACAAAGACACCTGCACACGTATATTCATTGTGGCACTGTTTACAATAGCAAAGACCTGGAACCAACCCAAAGGCCCATTGATGATAGACTGGACAAGGAAAATGTGGCACATATACACCATGGAATACTATGCAGCCATAAAAAACGTTGAGTTTGTGTCCTTTGGAGGGGCATGGATGAATCTGGAAACCATCTTCCTCAGCAAACTGACACAAGAACAGAAAATCAAATGCTGCATGTTCTCACTGATAAGCGAGTGTTGAACAACGAGAATGCATGGACACAGAGAGGGGAGCATCACACACTGAGATCTGTTGGGGGGGACTAGGGGAGGAACAGCATGGGGTAGGGAGGTTAGGGAGGGATAACATGGGGAGAAATGCCAGATATAGGTGATGGGGGGATGGAGGCAGCAAACCACATTGCCACGTATGTACCTATGCAGCAATCCTGCATGTTCTGCACATGTACTCCAGAACCTAAAATGCAATTATATATATATATGTATATATATATAAAATAATTGAATAAATGAAACAAAAAAAACTCCTTCCCCCCAAAAAATTAATAAAATCCAAGGGTTTTTTCTGTTTTTTTTTTCTGCAGATACTATGGTGTTTTGAGTTTTTTAATTACAAAATTCTTAAGCTGCCTATTTTAGCTAGCTGGGACATAGCACACTAGTTAAAGTGCTAAGAGATCAATATGGGACAGAACCTATTTTCAGTAACACAAAGGTAGTTTACTTCCTGTAGCAGAGTCTAGCACAGGCAATATTACTTTCTTCACAATGGAACATGGGTTCACAGTACAAAAACTTCATGGTAACAAAAAATGCACTTGTCAATTTCTGGGCACAAATACAACTTCTAATAAAGACTGTGTGTACATATTAAAAAAAATAAGAGAGTGGCTTGGAGCAAAGTTAGAAGTTGCTGCTCCTGTTTGATGCTAGTAGGTGACATGCCCCCATCCCCCAACCAAGGGCACAATCACTTTGGTTTGGCACACACCTGCTCTCTCTTCACCCCAAGGCTAGGTCCTGTCTGAGCCTAGAGGTGGAGCCACAGAGACGTCCTGGCTCAGGGGAGACCCTGACGCTCTTTAGATTCTAATTTCAAAGATTTGAAATTGATGACACAGTACTGCTGATTCTCGTTATTCAAAGTAGTTATGTTCAGTAAAGCTGCCATGAATGTTAAGTTAGCAAATATTGAACCATTTATCTTTTGGGACATGGATGGTTAGGTTTCTGAGTCTCTCATCAAACCCTTTTTGTCGACTAATGAATAGCCTTGTTTCATGTGTGTTTCTGTTTAAAGGCACATTATTTAATATACATTGTTGCTTGATTAACATTGAACACGTGACCTACAGCACTGTAACTCATGCCTGAGCAAAACTTACCTAACACACACATACTTCCATAAGCTACATCACAGTCTTGTGCTTAGGAACTCTACATAAGCACCTTAGCACCCTTCTTGGGAAATATTTTAAGCAGAGAAATCACTGATGAAAGCACAAAAATGGGGAAAATGTGGCACTAAATAGACTGAGGAAAGGACATACTTTTTTATGGTATGAAAGCTGAAAACAAACAGAGCATCATCTTGTTAAAGCTCAGCTGAGAAAGTATGGGCAGGTGACTCACAGACTTTCCCACTCTGCATATGTCTGCAAATGACCTTAAAAGCACTGAGAATATTGATTTTGAGGTTAAAAAATAAATTTTAGCAGGTCGGTAAATTGACAAATATGAAATCCATACATCATAGAAATGGACTATTTGAACTCTATAGGATCAAGAATACTCATTGAGAAATGAAGGAAAACCTGAAAATCACTGAGGAAAAGTATATAATTTGATAGTCACTCTTGACATGTATGATTATACTTATGAAACAAATAATTTCAATTATGAAGAACTTGGAAGATTTTTAGCTTCTTCAGCAACTTTAAGTGGAAGAGAGTCCTAGGAAACCATAAACAAGGTAGGTCAACTCTAATGTGTGAGGAAAAATATTCATATGAACAGTAGAATACTGTCAGGGTGGGAAGTCCTGAGTTACTTTATATTTACACAGTGTATTAATTTTAGATAATAATTATCAATGTTAATTGTTTTTAAAGTTAATGTTTCCTTTCAAAATACTGTTTTTACAGTTTCTTCCTGAGCACTTGTTCTTTTTCATTTGTATTTTATTTTTCATTTACACATTATTTGCTTGTTTGCAAATAATATATAAAATAAAATAATGTATAAAAATAAAATACAAATAAAAAAGAACAAGTGCTCAGGAAGAAACTGTAGAAACTAATAAAAGCCTAAAGTCATCACTAAAGAAAAGGACAAATATCACAATTTCTGGATACAGAAATTAACAAAAAGAGACTGTTTCTAATGTCAAGAAAGCTTGGCATTCAATGTTAAATGTCATAACCTTTGTTCTTTTTCTTTTTTGTGCTGGTTTCAATTGGTACAGCATGTCATCTGTAATAAATAATCAGTGCATTTAACTAAAAATAGAATTCTGGAAATGTTTTCTCTTGAATATGAATCTAAAAACAGCTAGTTATGTAGAAAACTAAAATCAAGGACTTCAAGATGACTTACCTTTATTAGAATGTACACAATTTCTTGGAATAAAATGGTAATTTAAAAATTATTTATGATAACAGCAAAACTAATAAATCTGTTTTGGTAGATAAAGCCCCAAAAATGACCTGTAACAAGGAATCAACACTATTCATTTATCTTGACTAAGCCATTTACCTTCATCTAAAAAGTGAGGGAGGACATAATAAATGCTAATGTTTGCTGAAAAATTACAAAGTGTCAGAAACTATTCCAGTTCCTATAATATAGTTGCCATTATTATTTTCATATACAGATGAAACATTAGAGATGCAGAGAAGTTTCTTGTCATGTCTTATAATTACTAGGTGGAAGAGTTGGGATGGAAAGCCAGGTAATGCAATTCCAGAGCCCATGCATCTGATGCCACCTCCATATGATGTGAAGTGCTGTTTCCATGAGTAGAAGAAAAATGAATAGAAAAGTACTTTTATAATATAAAACACCACATAAAAATTAGAAAACATGATATTCAATTTGAGGTGACTATGGTCATTTTCAGAATCCCACAAGGACATTTGATTAAAGGGACCTAATCTAGTATACATAGCACATTTCAATTGAGATCTGAAAGATAAATATTGACTAGCAAGTGATGTGTGTGTGTGTGTGTGTGTGTGTGTGCATGCATGTGTGTGTATGTGTTATTCCTGACAAAGGAGTATTTACAAGCAAACCACTTGTGAAAATTCCCTGGGGTGGGAAGGAACTGAAAGGAAGCCAGTGTGACTAAATTTTGCATGCAAGTCACTATTGTTAGGGACGGTGGTAGATTCAAAGAGAAAAAGTGAATCTAAACTATAAACATGTTTATTTACTGAGACATTGATATACTTGATCTAATAAAACATTAATACAAAGTGTAGGAATCTCTCTGTCATTAAACAATTTTAAAAAGATTCTTTTAGAGTAGTTTTATTAATATGTTCACAGCAACATTGGGAGAAAGGTATAGAGATTTCTCATATACCCCCAGCCCCAACACATTCATGCACTCTAATATCAACGTTCTCCATCAGAGTGGTACATTTGTTATAATTGATGAACATCATAATCACACAAAGTATATAGTTTACATTAGGGTTCACTCTTGGTGGTGGACATTCTGTGGGTTCAGACAAATGTATCGTGACATGTATTCATCATTATAGTATCGCATGGAGTAGTTCCACCACCCTAAAATCTGTGCTCTGCCTATTCAGCTCCCTCCCACCTCTCACCTCCTTCCCTAGCTTTCCCTACTCCTGGCCAAATCCTAGCAACCACTGATCCATCACTGCCTTCATTGTTTTTCATTTCCAGAATGTTATACAGACGGAATCATACTGTATGTTGCTTTTTTACATTGGATTTTTTCAGTTGCTGATAATACATTTAACATTCTTCTATCTATTTTCATGGCTTAATGGCTCATTTCTTTTTACCACTAATTAATATTCCAATGTCTGAATGTAACATAGTTTATCCACTCATCTGCTGAAAGACATCTGGGTTACTTTCACATTTGGGCAATTAAGAATAAAGCTGCTATAAACAACTGTGTGCAAGTTTTTGTGTTAACATGTTTTCAGCTCTTTTGGGTAACTACCAAGGAGCACAATAACTGGGTCATATGGTGCGAATATGTTTAGTTTTTGTACGAAACTTCCAGATTATATTTCAAAGTGGTTGAACACTTTATTGTCTCCCAAGGTAGCAGTGAATAAAAGTTGCTGTTGCTCTACATCCTTGCCATCATTATATGTTGTCAGTATTGCAGATTTTCCAAATTCTAATGATGTGTAGTCATATATAATTGTTTTAATTTGCATTTCCCTGGCGATATATGAGGTGAAGCATATTTTCATATGCTTATTTGCCATCTGTTTATCTTCTTTGGTGAGGTGTCTATTCGGGTCTTTGGTCCGTTTTGATATTTTATTATTTGTTTTTTATTGTTGAGTTTTAAGAGTGTGTTGTACATTTTGAATAATAGCCCTTTTTAAAATGCACCCTTTGCATTTATAGTTATGAGAGATATTGGCCTTTAGTTTTCTTTTCTTGCAATGACTTTGGTTGAAGCATTAGGTAATACTGGCTTCACAGAATAAGTTAGAACTTAGTCCCTCTTCTGTTTTTTGAAAGAAATTATGGAGAATTGGTATACTTTCTTCCTTAAAAGTTTGGGAGAATTTACTAGCAAACACATCTGGACTTGGTGCTCTCTGTTTGGGAAATTATCTATTTAGTAGCTGTAGGCCTATTTCAATAGTTTATTCTTGAGTGAATTTTGGCACTTCACTCCCTCCTTGCTTGCATGGTTTCTGAGAAGACAGATGCAATTCTTACGATTGTTTCTCTATTGGTAAGATGTTTTCTCGTGTCAGTTTGCTGAGGATGATGTTCTCCAGATTCATCCATGTCCCTACAAACGACACAAACTCATCATTTCTGATTGCTGCATAATATTCCATGGTGTATATGTGCCACATTTTTCCAATCCAGTCAATTATCAATGGGCATTTGGGTTGATTCCAGGTCTTTGCTATTGTAAACAGTGCTGCAATGAACATTCGTGTACATGTGTCCTTATAGTAGAACGATTTATAGTCTTTTGGATATATACCCAGTAATGGGATTGCTGGGTCAAATGGAATTTCTATTTCTAAGGCCTTGAGGAATCGCCACACTGTCTTCCACAATGGTTGAACTAATTTACACTCCCACCAACAGTGTAAAAGTGTTCCTTTTTCTCCACATCCTCTCCAGCATCTGTTGTCTCCAGATTTTTTAATGATCGCCATTCTAACTGGCGTGAGATGGTATCTCAATGTGGTTTTGATTTGCATCTCTCTGATGACCAGTGACGATGAGCATTTTTTCATATGATTGTTGGCCTCATATATGTCTTCTTTCGTAAAGTATCTGTTCATATCCTTTGCCCACTTTTGAATGGGCTTGTTTGTTTTTTCCTGTAAATCTGTTTGAGTTCTTTGTAAATTCTGGATATCAGCCCTTTGTCAGATGGGTAGACTGCAAAAATTTTTTCCCATTCTGTTGTTTGCCGATCCACTCTAGTGACTGTTTCTTTTGCCGTGCAGAAGCTGTGGAGTTTCATTAGGTCCCATTTGTCTATTTTGACACAAGAACAGAAAATGAAACACCGCATATTCTCACTCATAGGTGGGTGATGAAAAATGAGAACACATGGACACAGAAAGGGGAGTACTAAACACTGGGGTCTATTGGGGGGAAAAGGGGAGGGCCAGTGGGAGGGGGAGGTGGGGAGGGATAGCCTGGGGAGAAATGCCAAATGTGGGTGAAGGGGAGAAGCAAAGCAAAGCACACTGCCATGTGTGTACCTACGCAACTGTCTTGCATGCTCTGCTCATGTACCCCAAAACCTAAAATCCAATAAAAAATTAAAAAAAAAAAAGATGTTTTCTCTTTTGTCTTCTTTCAGGACATTTTGACTTTTGCTTCTCTGAGGTTTACAGATAGTATGCCTAGGTATGGGGCATTCTTTTGGCATTTATTTTTCTTGGTGTGCTCCAAGCTTCCTGAATCTCTGGTTTGGTATCTTAAATTAATTTTGGGGAAATCCTCAAGAATTATTGTTTCAAAAATTTTTTCTGTTCCTCTCTTTGTTCCCTTCATATATTCTATTATGCATACATTATACCTTTTGTAGTCGTTCTACAAGCCTTGAATAGTCTGTTATTTTCAGTCTTTTTTCTATTTGCTTTTTAGCTCTGGAGGTTTCTATTAGTGTATTCTCAAATTCAGAGATTGTTTCCTCAGTCATGTTCATTCTATTAATATGCTCATCAAAGGGATTTTTATGTTTCGGTTACACTGCTTTTAATCTCTAGCCTTTAAAAAATATTCTTTCTTAGGATTGATAGCTTTCTCCTCACATTGCTCATCTATTCTTACATACTACTGTATCCATTAAAGCATTTAGCATATTAGTCATAGTTTTAAATTCCCAGTCTGATAATTCCAACATCCCTGCCATGTCTGATTCTGATGGTTGCTGTGTCTGTTCAATTTGTGTTTTGCTTTCTGGTATGTCATGTAATGTTTTCTTGATAGCTAAACATGATGTAGCAGGTAAAATGAACTGCCATATATAAGCCTTTGGTAATGTGGTAGTAAGATGTGGTGTGAGAAGAAGAGTACTGTAGTCCCGCAATTAGGTCTTGGTCTTTTAGAGAGCCCATGCCTCTGGGCTGTAAGCTTCACAAGTGTTTCTCAGTTTTTTCTCCCTGCTTTGGAGGGGCGAGATGTCCAGAATGGGCTGGAGTTGGGTATTTCCCTTTTTCCCCCTATTCCAGGTTAGTTAGGCTCTGATAACGCTCCAGTAGGTAGGCTCTGATTAACTCGTTTCTCCTGAAAACAAGCCCTCTTTCAAAAAAGCAAGGTATTCTGGTGTATTTTTAAATGATTCCTCTTCCTCTCCCTTTCCCTCTGACAGAGCACAAAGGGATTTTCTCTGATATTTTCTGTGAGTATCTTGTGGAGCTCCTGGAGGATAATCTCATGAAAGTGTAGGAATCTTCCTATGGCTGGGTCCCCATGGAGTTTTAAACTCTCAGACTTATTCACACCAACCATTCAGCATTTGTCAACTTACAACACGGATTTTCCCAGCATTGCATTGAATCTTGTGACTGTTTCCACTCCTGAGTATCTGCTCCCATAAGCTATGACTCACTGTGTTCATCTATCTGTCTCTCCAATCTTGGGGACAGTGGTTGCCCTGTGTCCTCACCTCTCTCACAGATTTAAGAGTTATTAATTTTCAATCTGTTGGGCTTTTTACTGTTAGGACAGAGTGGTGACTTTCAAGCTCCTTACACATGGAACCAGAAACCTGAACTCTCCACTATTGGGTTTTTGGTGTTAGAAGTGTTGGACAAGTTCAGTGACTCTAAGTGTCTGAATTTTGTTACTTTATTTCTAAAAGAAGTACACAAGCCACTCTTCACATTGTAATTGCCAAGAGTTTGGGACTGAAATCCCAACTGAAAAAAAATAGATTTTTCCCTGGATATATACATCTAAAATTGTAGGACTTATTTTGTTCATAGTTTGTTTATAAATTTGCACCTACAATTAAGAGAATTATTGGTTGTTATTTTTCTTACAGTATGCTTGTTATGGTATAACATCAAAGTTATCCTTGTCTCATGAATCCGCCAAGAGGTGTTTTCCCTTTTCGCATTATGTAATTACCTAAGAGTGGTATGAGATTGGTGCTTTTTTTCCCTTTAAAGTTTGAAGGAATTTACTAGCAAATAAGTTTTCTGGGGCTGGAGTTTTCTTTATGAGAAAACATCTAATCAATTTCTTTGATATAAAACTATTATGATTTTAACTTATTCTTCTGTTAATTTCTATCACTATGTTTATTTTGGAACTTGCTCATTTTATCAAAATACCTTTTAAAATGTCAGTAGGATTTTAAAGTTGTTCACCTTTTCATTTTTGAAATTGGTATTTGTACTACCTATCTTTTTCACATGATCAGTTTTAGTAAGGATTAATTTTGTTTTTTAAATCAACTTTTAGCTTTATTTCTTTTGTTGTATATTTTGTTACAATTACATTAATTTTTGTACTTTTTAAATCACTTGCTACTTTACTTTGTGTTTAATTTGCTGCTTCATTTCTAACTTTTTGACATAACTGTTTAGATTAACAATTTCCATTGATTCTTTAATTTTTTTCCTTATATGTATTTCAAAAATGACTGCATTTTCATTTGTATTTAAAAATATTTTATAATTTTTAATTTTTATATCTTATTTAATCATGAGGCTAATGATGTTATTGAATTATATCCAAACATTTTAGTATTTAGAAATAATCTAAATATTGATTTCTAGCTTGATTTCACTGTAATAAACAATAAGACTCTCTATGATTTTAATCTTTTTAAAATTATGGAGATCTAGTTGTTACCCAACGCAGTCAATTTTGAGAAATACTCATATCCAGTTGAATACAATGAGTTCTGTGGTTTTTAGGCTCAATATTCTATATGTTATTATTATTATTTTTTTTGAGATGGAGTTTTGCTCTTGTTGCCCAGGCTGGAGTGCAATGGTGCTATCTCGGCTCACCGCAACCTCCGCCTCCTGGGTTCAGGCAACTCTCCTGCCTCAGCCTCCTGAGTAGCTGGGATTACAGGCATGCGCCACCATGCCCAGCTGATTTTTTGTATTTTTAGTAGAGACGGGGTTTCACCATTTTGACCAGGATGGTCTTGATCTCTTGACCTCGTGATCCACCCACCTCGGCCTCCCAAAGTGCTGGGATTACAGGCGTGAGCCACTGCACCCGGCCTATGTTAATTTTATCAAGTTTGTTCATCATGATGCTTAAATACACCATACAGCTGATTTTGCTTTTTTTTGTTGTTGTTGGCTTGTTTTATCAGTTACTAAGAGGGGTGTATTAAAATTTATGATTGTTTTTCTTTTAAGTTTTTGTTTGCCGTTATTTTATTTTAACCTTATAAAATTAGAGCCTGTATTATTAGTTGTGTATGTATCAAAAATTTGTCCCCTTGGTGATTGGCACTTTTATTATTTTTGAGTATCCCACTTTATTTATTGCTGCTTCTTGCCTTTTACTTTCAGCTTTATGTGTTTTCTTTAGTTATTTTTTGCCTTTTGCCGTAAGTAGCATGTGGCATTTTAAAATCTAGAATTATTTAAGTTTTAAAAAATTGAGTCTGACATTCTTTGTCTTATAACTTAATTTCAATTTAATATAATTCAATTAATGTCATATTTGGAAGTAAATATACGATGTTATGTTTGTTCTCTATTGCATTTGTTTACATGTTTTCCTCCTCTTTCTTACATGTTGGGGGATATATTAAATGTCTTTATTATTCCATTTTCCTTTTCTATTAGCTTCTTAGTTATATATTTTTATTATTAATGATTAAAATTGCAATTTACATTCTACTTTCATTAACATCTAATACAAATAAGTACTTTAAGCAATTTGTGAACAATGAATGCAGTTTGGAATACTTTAATTCCATTTGTAAATCTTATCTTTTATAATTTTTTGGACAATTCTGTGTATCTTTTTAAGCCACACTTATTATTATTAATACAATTAGTTGTATGTTAGATTTACTGCAGCATTTATTTTATTTATTTTTTCTTATGTTCTTTATTCCTTTATGCCTATATTTTTTCTCTGGAATTATTTCTCTTCTGTGCAAGGAATTATCTTTATTTTTTTGTGCAGGTTTTTTTGTTTGTTTGGTTGTTTGTTTTGAGACAGTCTTTCTCTGTCACCAGGCTGGAGTGCAGTAGCAATCTCGGCTCACTACAGCCTCTACATCCCAGGTTCTCTCCTGCATCAGCCTCCCAAGTAGCTGAGACTACAGGCACACACCACCACATCCAGCTAATTTTTGAATTTTTTCTTTTAGTAGAGACGAGGTTTCACCATGTTGGTCAAGATGGACTCAATATCTTGATTTCATGATCCGCCTGCCTCAGCTTCCCAAAGTGCTGGGATTACAGGTATGAGCCACCATGCCCAGCCTGTGGCTTCCTGATAATTTATTTCACTTTATCTTTGTAATCTGCAATGTTACTTTTCTTTTTAAATAATACTTTATTGTTATTTTGCCATAAATGTCACTAATTTTTCTAAATGTACTTTGATATATGTATGAGGTTAAATACATTTATTTTTTATTTTTTTAAATTATACTTTAAGTTCTGGGTACATATGCATGTTGTGCAGGTTTGATTTTGAAAAAATATTTTTGTTGAATGTAGAATTTTAGGATGTCTGCAATTTTCTTTTCTTTCTATACTTTCAAGATATCGTCCATTATCTTCTGTCTACCATATTTTCTTTTGAATGTGTGGTGAAATTTATAATGTTGCTCCTTTTAAAATCATGTGTTTTATTCTATGGTTGCCTAAAATATGTTCTATTCTCTTTGAATTTTAGCAGGTTTACTATATTTGTATATGTGTGGTTTTCTTTATAACATACCTTAAATATGTGGCTTTTGGAAAATTCTCAGGCATTATAGTCTTAGATATTGTTTCTGCCCCATATCCTTTTACTTCTTCTGGAGTGCCATTTTAAACATGTTGAAATTTTAACTATTTTCTCTTTCAGTAATTTGTATGATACTTCCTATTTTCCATTCTTCACTCTACCTATTCTTTAGCCTGAAGATTTCCTACTGATCTTTATTCTACCTGAATCACTATTATCCTCTTTAGCAATGTCTCATTTCCCATTAAAATAATGTATTCAGCCTTACTTTCTGTTATTTTATTTTTGTAGGATTTATAGTATTTGTGTGTATATATATATATAACCCAATTATGTGTACATGTATTTCATTTTTTGCTTAGATTCTTTTTTCCTATTTTCTTGAACATGTTATAGTTAATATATACATAATTTGTGAGTCTATTGTATTTTTTATTATTTTTATTTTCTTTCTTTCCTGTTTTGTAATTTTGTTATGCTTCCTGATTTTCTAAGTAATTTTTTATTGAATGCCAAGTAATGTGATAAAAAATTGTGGAAATTATTCAAAGTTTTAAATGATGTTAATGACTTCAGAGCCATGTATTTAGATTTTAAAACACAGTTAATAGAGAAAGATAAGACCTGACTTGGTATTGAACTGATTTTAAGATAAGCTTTAATTTTGAAGAGATTTGGCCATTTTAACTTTGTCATTGTGCCCAAGTTGTAGTTCTTTAGTTTCCAAGTGAAATTCTGAAGGGCTTTCTTCCTTAGAAAACCATAAGCTTTAGTTTTGATTGCTAAATTACTATTAAGCTACCTAATGTTCACCTCAACATCTCAAACTCTATTCTGCTGATGTATCAACCAAGGCTATGAAAACTAGATATTGAGCTCACCCCTCATTCTTCTTCTGTAGCAGATCTTGCTACCTCACATTCTTGCTGTCTTGATAACGCTCCAGTGTTTTCAAACATACCTTTAAAAATGTTTTAAATAGTCCTCTCTAGTTGTTTTCAAAGGGCATGTTATTTGATAGAAACAATTCTCCCACACCTGAAACAGGTAGTGTTTTTATTTTAAAACATAATATCTACATCTGTTTATCTACTTCTATGCTATAGCTTATATTTATATTTCAAGTCTTTTTCTTTCTCAAAGACAAAAAGAAAAATCTAAACAAAACTAGAATGATGATACAAATTATGTAAAATGGAATGAGACCAAAAAGTTTTTGGAACAATAAAAATAGATCAGAAAATGGTTGATTGGTGTTCCAGTTAGTATAGTTGCATAATCAATTACCATAAAATTAATGTCATCAAAATCCTTGTTATTATGCTTGCAAAGTCGGTGGACCAATAATTTGGATGCAGCACAGTGGAAAAATTTTGCTTCCGCTCCAAGATGTCTGGATTCTCAGCTGGGACAATAAGCTTAGATTACTTGACAGCTGGGGACTGGAGTCATTAGAAGTATCTTTATTCATGTGTTTGTTGGCTGATTCCAGATGCTAAATGGGATCTCAGTTGAGGCTGTGACCAGAGCCTCATGTGGTCTCTTTTTGAAGACTGTATTTCCTCAAGTGACCTCATGATAGTCAGACTTATTAAGTGGTCATTCAGAGCTCAGATGTCAATGTGTCTGTAAGGTAAAATTTACATTAGTCTTTTGGACTGTATTGAAAGAAATACAGCTGCATATTTGCCACAATCAATTGGTTAAAAGCCAGTAACAAACCTAAAAGTTTTATTGTGGGGAGAAGAGTAGCATAAAATCTCATCTCTCAATATGGGAGAGGTGAAGTCACATTGTAGAAGACTTTGTGAGGTGGGAGATATTTTTGTGGCAAGCTTGTGAAGATATGTCACAGGGGCAGAAGCATAAGAGATGTAACCCAAAATTTTAAAAAGAACTTAGTTATCAAAAGCCAATATAAAATATTCACACAAAATCTGAGAGAACTGATTATGAACAAACCCATACTGAAAGATCTATACATGCCAGCAGATTGAATCCAAAATGAAGTTAGTATCAAGAAGCAAAATAAATTGTTAACTATATGAGTAAACTTAACACAGAATGTAAAGGTCTATAATAATTATAGTAACTAATCAGAATAAAAATAATGTGGGACTAAGATATTGGATGGCAATAAGTTAAGGGAAAGGCAGTGATCAGAGTTAAAATGTTCTCATCATTATTTATGAGGACAGAAAAGCTAGTCATTGTGTCTAAGTCGAACATGTTGAAGAAGCAACAGGAAAGCTATATATACAAAATACAACATTGTATGTTACAAAGTCCATGATAATCAGTGCTTATATTAAATCTAGAGAAATTAATTTTACCAGTTAAAATATGGTAAAAATAAATTACAGAATAAAACTTAGTAACATTCTGAATATAAAGGATATAGAAAAATTTATAAAACTGAGATGGAAAAGATAACCACATAAATATTAGCCAAAAGTAAAAGTTTAGATTTTTTTTTAATGACAAAACAAAACCTGGTAAGATGATAATGAAATAATTTACCATGAGGGTAAAAAAAATTTTGAATCTTTATATATTTAATGTTACAGTCTTAAAAGACATTAAAAACAGAAATTTACAAAGGAAAAAAATCAGTTATAGAGGGAACTTTGGCATACATATTTTGATAGGGCTGCTGGGGGAGAGGGTAATAGATCAAGGTTTTCAACAATGAGCAAGAACAAAAAGAGGTGAAACAAAATAATGGATGAGAATCCTCCAGCAATCATTCCCTTAGAGGAACATCAAATTAAACAATAATTTATGCAAGAAAATACCTACTATCATGAGAGCTGAAGAAATAAGGGGAGAGATTACAGTACTTGGTTTTAGCATAATACCAAGAAAAGACACCTTGAAGAGGGTAGGAAGGACAATTTTAAGTCATTCATGGCTTGTCCTTTCCCAGGCAGCAGAGCATAAGAGATAATCTGTTTGTGGGGAGGGAGAAGGAAGTATATATGAGACTTTACCTTAGAACCCACCACAGAATACAGCACCAGTCAGAAATCCATGGCCCTTGATTTAGGCTGATACTCATGGAGGGAGCATTTAGACTCACTCTAGGACAGAAGGGAATTGGCTGTACCAGTGGGAAGAATCAACCCATTTCACCACCAACTGACTAAAGTGGTCTCAGGCTCATAATAAATTTCATTGACAGGCAGGCCATAATAGCAACAGTCCTTGGGTGAGCCCTACTGCTGTACTAGTCTGGGAGGTCATGGGCTTGGGTGTAAACCAATGCAATATCAGTTGTGGTGGCTACAGAAGTGCAGGCATCACCACTCTCCCAAAACCAGGTAGTGCAGTGAGAGAAAAACCTCTGTAGGGGAAGAAGACGGAGGAGTTCAGGGGACTTAGGAATCTAGTACCAGACCTGGTATAGTAAAAAATGGCAATGAACAGAAACCCATGTCCCCAGTTCCAGGCTTGTGCTCCCAACAGTGCTTCTAGACCTACCTCAAGCCAGTAGGGAATCTGCTGCCAGGCGAAACAAAGTTGACTCTGAGCCAGCTTTACCAGTAGCTGAATAAAGTTGCCTTGAACCCTGCATAAATATGAACAGCAGCTAGACAGTATAGCAATCAGGGGCCTTTGGTGAGCCCTGATGGTACACTCAACTCAGAAGGCTGTGGTCCAACCAAATGTGGTTCCAGCTGAAGTGGCCCCAACAGTGATTGCATCATCTCTCCTCTGACTCCAGCAGTATAGCACAAAGAATGACTCTTTCTTCCTGGGGGAAAAGGATGGAAGGGAGCTAGGGACTTTATGTGGGAACCCAGGGCACTCTCCCCGCTTATCAACAGTCAATCAGGGCTAGGGACCTAGGATTATTCGACAGCCATAGTTTACTTGGGATTAGGGTGCCCTCTTGTGCTGATACAGCTGTAGTAACCACAGGCTTAGGGAACTCAAGTCAGCCCCTCCTTTAAATTCCTACAAGTCCCTCTGGACACATACAAACAAGGTCAGACTGCAAAGAATAAAATAAATACCCAAATCTTGAATACCCTGATATTAACAAACTTCCACAAGCATTAAGAGCATTTGGGTAACTATGGCCTCACCAAATGGACTAAGTAAGGTGCCACTGACGAATACTGAAAGATGGAGGTGTTTGACTCCTCCTCAGTGAAGTCGAAGCAGTTGTTAAGCGGAAGCTCAATTCACTTTTTAAAAAACACAAAGAAGCTTTGGAAACGTATCAGAAACACTTAACAAGGAGATTGAAATAATTTTTTAAAATTGGAGCCAAAAAATATAATGGATAAGCCAAAAGTTGCATTAGAGGGTTTCAAGAGCAGAACTGATTATGCAGAATAAATAATCAGTAAGCTCAAAACAGGCTAATTGAAAATATGAAGTCATAGGAGATAACAATTTAAAGGAATGAAGAATGCTTATGAGGTCTAGGAAATTACATCAAAAGATCAAATTTAAGAGTCATTGGCCTTAAAGAAGGAGTAGAGAAATAGAAAGGGGTAGAAAGCTTATTCAAAAAAATTAATAACAGTACACTTTCTAAACTAGAGAAAGATATAAATATCTAGGTATAGGAAAGTCAAAATCATCAAGCAGATTCAACTCAAAGAAGACTACTCCAAGGTATATAAGAACCTTATTTTGAAAGCTCAAGCAGAAGATAGGATTCTAAAAATAGTAAGAGAAAAGAAGCAAATAATGTGTAAGGGAGCTTCAATATATCCAGCAGCAGGATTCTTAAGGGAAACCTTACAGGCTAGGGGTGAGTGGGATGACGTATTCAAAGTGCCAAAGGAACAAGAAATAAACTGGCAATTGAGAATACTGTAGTCAGCAAAACTACCTTTCAAACAAGAACAAGAGATAAAAATGTTCCCAAACAAAAGTTGAGGAAATTAACTACCACCAAAATTGTCTTACATAAAAGGCTAAAGAGAGTTTCTCAGTCTATCTGAAAAATGTACATTAATATGCAACAAGGAAACATCTGAGGGTATAAAACTCGCTGGTAAAAGCAAATACAGTTTACCCTTGAACAGTGTGGAAGTTCAAGGCATCAACATCTTATGCAGTCAAAAATTCACATGTAACATTTTACTGTCTTAAAGCACAACTACGGATAGCCTACCACTTACCAGAAGCCTTACCAATAACAAGGAACAATTTCCCACATATTTTATATGTATTATACGTTTCATTTATACAACAAAGTAATCTAGAGAAAATAAATACTAATAAAATTCAAAAGATGAAATATATTTATTGTTCATTAAGTGGAAGTGGATCAGCATTCAGCTTTTCATCTTCATTATCTTCACATTGAGGAGGCTGAGGAGAAGGAGTAAGAAAAGGTTGGTCTTGTTGTCTCAGGGTAGCAGAGATGGAAACAAAAATTGTGTATAAGTAGACCTGCACTATTTGAGCACTGTTGTATAAGAATATATATAGAGAGAATTCAGAATACTCTAATACCATAATTATGGTGTGTAAATTACTTATATCTTTAGTATAAAGACTAAAACACAAAAATATTAAAAATAACTACAAAATTTTGTTAAGATATGGAGAGAGGCAAATCAAAACCACACTGAGATACCATCTCACGCCAGTTAGAATGGCGATCATTAAAAAATCTGGAGACAACAGATGCTGGAGAGGATGTGGAAAAAAAGGAACACTTTTACACTGTTGGTGGGAGTGTAAATTAGTTCAACCATTGTGGAAGACAGTGTGGCGATTCCTCAAGGCCTTAGAAATAGAAATTCCATTTGACCCAGCAATCCCATTACTGGGTATATATCCAAAAGACTATAAATCGTTCTACTATAAGGACACATGTACACGAATGTTCATTGCAGCACTGTTTACAATAGCAAAGACCTGGAATCAACCCAAATGCCCATTGATAATAGACTGGATTGGAAAAATGTGGCACATATACACCATGGAATATTATGCAGCAATCAGAAATGATGAGTTTGTGTCGTTTGTAGGGACATGGATGAATCTGGAGAACATCATCCTCAGCAAACTGACACAAGAACAGAAAATGAAATACCGCATATTCTCACTCATAGGCGGGTGATGAAAAATGAGAACACATGGACACAGAAAGGGGCGTACTAAACACCTGGGGTCTATTGGGGGGAAAAGGGGAGGGCCAGTGGGAGGGGGAGGTGGGGAGGGATAGCCTGGGGAGAAATGCCAAATGTGGGTGAAGGGGAGAAGCAAAGCAAAGCACACTGCCATGTGTGTACCTACGCAACTGTCTTGCATGCTCTGCTCATGTACCCCAAAACCTAAAATCCAATAAAAAATTTAAAAAAAAAGAAAAAAAAAGATATAGGTAATATAAAAAATGTAAATAGATCAAAAAGTCAAAATTTGGGGATGAAGTTAAAATATAAAATTTGTTAGTTTTTTGTTTTCTTTGCAGTGAAACTTAACTTGTCATCAGTTTAAAGTAGCTTTTTATAGCTATAAGATTTTATTTAGTCTCATGATAATCACAAAGCAAAACCTATAATAAACATACTAGAATAAAAAGCAAAGAATTAAAACATGTAACCAGAGAAAAATCACTTAACTACAAAGACAGTGAAAAAGGAAGGAAGAAAGAGGATACTAAAACAATTGGAAAACAACTAGCAAAATGGTATTAGTAAATCTTACATATTAGTATCAACATAATTATGTAAAAGTACTATATTTTCTAATTAAAAAGACATAGAGTGGCTGAATGGATAAAAAACAAGACCCAACTATATGCTGTCTACAACAACTCTATTTGATTTATAAAGACACACAAAGACTAAAAGCAAAGGGATGAAAAAAGATACTCAAAGTAAATAATCAATCAGTTGGGAGTAGAAAGAGGAAGAGCATTACAATAAACAGCTAATGTAAGTGGGGCTTAATACCTGTGTGATGGGTTGCTAGGAGCAGCAAACCATCATGGAACACATTTACCTATGTAAACAAATCTGCACATTCTGCACATGTATCCTGGAACATAAAATAAACGTTTTTAAAAAGCGAGCAAGAATAGATGTACTTACATATCAGATGAAGATTAAGGTTAATGAGAACACATGGACACAGAAAGGGGAGTACTAAACACTGGGGTCTATTGGGGGGAAAAGGGGAGGGCCAGTGGGAGGGGGAGGTGGGGAGGGATAGCCTGGGGAGAAATGCCAAATGTGGGTGAAGGGGAGAAGGAAAGAAAAGCACACTGCCATGTGTGTTCCTACGCAACTGT